>NC_046368.1:15004003-15091631 GCF_011125445.2 Fundulus heteroclitus | reverse complement strand
CAAAAGTAATCACACACCTTGAACTTTTTACAGCCAAGAACGTTGATGGAATCTTGTGTGACAGACCAAAACAAAGTAGTATATTTTTATAAAATGGAAGAAAATAGACAAACTTTCCTTTTTTTAATAGAACTAAAAAGGGTGCTTTGCATTTTTCTGACCCCTCAACTCTTATAAATCATATATAGAGCCACACATCAACGGCAGATTCCTTGCAATAAAGCCACACCTCAGTCAGACTGCTTGGAGAGTGTCTGTGATGTGTGGTTTTCAAGTCCTGCTACAGATTCTCCGCTGAATGTCAGTCTGGACTTTTGACAGAACCCTTCTTACACATTGAATACGCTTTGATCTAAAGCACTCTATTGTAGCTCTGGCTGCAGGCTTCGGGGGGACTGTCCTGCTGAAAGCCGGGGCCTCCGTGTTGCAACCTCAAACAGGCTGTCTTTTCAGGACCGCGTTCAGAGTGGGCAGAGTAGAAGATATTCAAAGCTTGTGGTATTTGTTTTATATAACACGGCCTGCTTTAAACTCCCTGACCACCAGTCTGCTGTGATCCTTCATCATTACGATGCTGTTTGTTCATTGATAATCTCTAGCAACATCTGAACTCTTAGCAGAACAGCTGTATTTAAATTCCCCACAGGGGGACACTATTTAATGATTAGAGGACATTTGCCTGCACTGGATTTTTAGGGGCATCAGAATAAAGGCACAGAATACAAATATACATCACACCATTCAAATGTTGAACCCAAGCATGTATTTTTTTTTCGTACCTCAAGATTTTTTGTTTGTCTTTCACATAAATTCACAATAAAAATGCATAAAGGTCAGCGACTAACATTTAACTTCAGAAAAATGTAAAGGCACATAAATAGTTTTACAATGCAATCTGGTGTAATGTAGAAAAATGTCATTCAACAAAAAGACTTTAAAATGCTCCATATCACTCGTGTCTATGGCCCTTCTGTTCAGCCAAGACGACATTCGGTACGCCGAGTCACTCATGTCCTCGTTGTGATTGACTCTGATGTACCCTATTTATGATGCTTAAGTCACATTTTCTACTGAACTATTTCATTTAAAAAAAAAGGTCCTAATGGATTCTGTCCTGTTCATTTAGTTTCATCTCCACTATACACATTCACCAATCATTTTATGCTTCATTGGCTATTTCTGAACCTTTCTACTGGAACGTTCCCTCCTCTCAAGACTTAACTCATCATTTGGCCCTGAAGCTAAATGATGAGTTAATGCCCAGATGGTCACAAAATTTTGGAAAGTGAAATTAGCAATGATACCCCATTAGCTGTTCGTAGGAGCACATTGCCCTGACATATGCGAGCGTTCTAATTTTTTCCTTCAGCTCATAAGATGAAGAATCCCTAAATCTGACAATTTAATGGCATGCTTCAGTCAATCATTAAACTCCTTTAGTGCCATTAGAGGGGGTTTGGATTCCCTAAAGTAATGGCTTATAGTGCCTTGCAAAAGCCTTTTCACATTTTTTATCATGTCATAACCACAAAGCTCAGTGTATTAAATTTAGATCTTGTGTGACCCACCGACACCAAGTACTGCATACATGAATTTTTTTTTTCTAGGTTTCAGCTATCCTTATAAACCAAAATCTAAAAAGTTTAGTATTGTACTCAGCTTCTCTTACTTTGACACCCATTTTAAAAATCCAGTGTAATGAGAAATGCGCAACTGAGAAGGGAGTTTTAAAGTTTCACAAAATGTTCATGTATACGTTTGAAAAAATATCCCTACAATAAGACATAGTGGTGGCAGAATCATGCTGAGCAGATGTTTTTTCTTTAGCAGATATATAAATGATAGGGAATGGATGGATGTAGCTAGTAGATAAAAAAAATAAAAAATAAAAAACCCGAGAGGCTTCAAGATACTTTAGCCTGAGTTGGTCAGTAAAGGGAATAATAGGAACATATGCAGGTTGAAGACATTTAGGTAGATGATCTCATGTTCGACTTTCTTAGGCTTTTGCTGTTGACTAAACGCATGCAACTTGTCTCTCACTTACAGGAACGTGGATCTGTTTTCAGGAAGGTCCAGCAGGACCGGCGGCTCAGGTGTCTGGGACGGGCTGCCTGGCTGATTCGTGTGGGACACCGAGTCTCTGACACCTGCAGATTTCAGATGGATATTCCAGAGAGAGAGAGAGACAACACAGCTGTTTAAACATAAAGAAATGTCTGGTCCATTCATTACATTTAAATACAATGAAAAAAAAACATGACAGTTTTTTTGTTTTTTTTACTCTTTGCAATCAATTTGCAGCAACGTTTGTCGGGCTTGTCTTCGTGCTTGTGTTTATCTTTAATTTCCCTAATTTAAACGCAATCATCCATCTCAGCAGCCTTGTCCTTCAATGTTCTTTCCCACCTTTTATGCAGCCTTTCATGATCATTATTCTCTCTATTGCGGTCCTCCCCATAGCAGGGAATGGTATGATAAGGTCATATACCATAAAGAGTTCCAATTAACTCCATCCATGTTCTCATTAATCAATAACCTCACCCACAGGAGTCAATACTCTCTTTCCACACAAACCAATACACACAAACAGGGAGAGAATGGAGGTAGTTTCTTTCACCATAGAGCTGCCAGACACGGACTTTATCCTCATAGGGTAGATCGTATTTCAGAGGGTCTCCCACGGGTCCTTGGTAGTAAGGTCTCATGATGGACTCCATAGCCGAGGTATGGACCAGTCCGATGGCATGACCGAACTCATGGACCGCCACTGCAAACAGGTCCATCCCATGAGAGTCTGAAAGAAACACGTGGAGGCAAAAGAGAAACTACAACTGTTATTTTTGTTGAATACACTGCCCTGTAAAAGTATTGGCACCCCAGGCTGCATAAAAAGCCTAAAAATAAACCCCTTTGTGATTTGCAGTAGCATAATCTAACAGTAAATAAAGAAATCTATCAAATCAAGATTTTAACAGGAATTTAATTGGAAAAAATTACTTGGATCCCAAAAATATCTATAGTAATAACATGAAACTGATCTTATTCTTTTAAAATCATACTCTACTTTTTTAAACTTGACCGGTGCACTAAATTACCTTTAACTTGCAATCTCTTAAATTCAGGTTTTTTCCCCCTGAAGTATAAACTGATGTCACACAGGGCTAATGGTCCGACCCCGCACTTCAAAATGGGGAAACACAAGAAAAAGCACGTAGAAGCGGTACGCAAGGCAGGTTGTGTGTTAAACGTCAGAAAATAGAGACTGCTCTAAAATCGCCCACATCAATTGTCAGAAGAATATTCCAATGTTTAAACAGCTGGAACTGTGACATTCAAAGCTGGATGAGGAAGTAAGTTTATCTGAAAATACTCAAGGGTTAGGGTGATGGAAAGGGAAGAGAAAAAGCTCACGTAGAGAACTACAGTTAAAGAGCAGCATCTTGGGGGTCACCCCGTCACCACAAGACCATTTATTTAGATAGGTTTATGTCCATCTTTACCAGGGATTCCACTAAGTTTGCAGGACATTGTACAGAAAAACAGGCTTTTGAAGGTCTAAATAAATTCTTTAATACGTAAAATTAACCGCTTTCAGTTTCCAAACATGTCACTTGTAATTTCCGACTCTGATTTTGAAATAAAAACAGGAAGTAGTTCTTCAGTTAACTAATAAAGACTGCTCATAAACTGACAGACATAGCAACAAACCTTAAGTCGTTAGTATTTGAGTACTTGAGTGAAAGACAAGTATGATTTGTGAGCACTGATACAATAGCACTTTAAACAAAGCTAAAGTTACATCTGCTATGACACTAATAAGTCTTGACTGCTTTGATAATTGTCTATTTCAAAATGTAAAATCGACTGAATAAAGCTGAACTGGATAGCTTCACACTTAACATTCTTTAAAACACAGTTAAGCTGGAAATTTATGAAACCTTCATTCAATATTGTGACACAGAGGACATGGAGCATTTGAACCGGATTTTGGCTGTAAAAAGAAACAAGGAAAGAAAATAAACAGGGGTTTGGACTAGTCTTACCCTGGGACTGAATTTACTCTTTGCTGAATGCTGATCCTTTAAAAACCTTCTTTTTTAAAAAGACTTTCTCAAAACAGAACTTTTGTGAACCCAACTTCATGTATCATCTCGTGTCACCTGATGTATTGTAACATCACTACAAATAATGCACATTTTATCTGTTTAAACTGGAAAAATAAACACAAACGTACCCCGTTTAACAAATCAATAGATTATTTATGTGAAACAGCACAACAATGTTTTTTTTTTTCTTCATTTTAAAAGTAGGGACATAGCACCCCTTTGTACATTTTGAGAAACTTTCTCTGAGGAGTCACCTTTTGACTTATCCCTCTCAGGTTTGATAAGTATCACAATGTCTCTTACCGTTCTTTAGTGGAAACGGTGCTCTCCGCCTAGGTTTGCATTTTTATCGCCGTGTTCTGATGTCTGTGGGTTGCAAACTAACCGGCATGACAGACAGCTCTGGTGGTGCTGTTTGGGATGTGCTGGAGTGAGATAACTGTGGTAATACTGCCTGAGCCCCGGGCTGCCAATCAAAATCTATGTGTGGAAAGATACCCAGAGAGGCTGCAGGCCATTAGAGCACATTTCCATGGATGTTAGGCCAAAAAAAGCAATGCTTCCAAAAACTCCTTGTCTGGTTCTGCAAAGCAAGACAAAACCATGGATGCTGGGATAAAGATTTGCAAACATGTGAGAGCATGCGTGTCGAGGGCAAGCTAGCTTAGAGCTCCCTGGTGGTTAGGAACAAATCTGCATTCTGTTAACCTCACTTTGGCCTTAAATTAGGAGCATTTTAGTGTTGTGCTCCATCGATAAGTGAAGGAAAGTGAAGAGGCACACTTGTGCCTGGAGCGCTTGGGATATCCAGAGGCCAAAAAGCCCAGTCTAATTTAAGGGACCACACAGAGAAGAGTGGAAGGTGGATATGAACGAGCGACTGAGGGAAAGAGCAGGGTGTGAGAAGCAAATAATAATTTGAGTTGGAGGGGATGAACAAGACTTAAGTTTGAACGGTGGTGCTGAATGATGCCACAGTTCTTAGCGCTGTTGCATCATAGCAAAAAAGGTCCTGGGTTCAAGTCCGTTTCATCTCACAGCCCTGCGATGAACCCATGACTGCTTTATTCATCGCTTGGATCTGCCCTCCAAGGTCTTGAGTAAGAACCGGCTGGTAAAGGAGATGGACGGGCTTTAGACAGAACTAACAGGAGGGAATAAAGACAATTGATGGAATTAACAAAAAAAAATTCCATGTGAAAGATGTAAAGTTTCATTTAATTTAATTTAATTAATTACTTTGATATAAAGTACACAATAACAACGCTCAGGTTTTCCTTAGAAACAGCATGATATAATAAAGTGTGACAAACTACGGAAACTTGGCCAGCAATTATAAGAAAGGACTGATTGCTGTAATGCAAAAAAGAGGTGTATATGACATGTATATTAAAACAAAGGTTTATTTTTTCAAAATCAATAAACCTATTACATGGTGTTACGTTTTGAAAGACGATTGACTCATTACCTGTTTCTTATACCTCATTTTACAACCCAAAAAAGTAATGAATTCTTAAAATAGCAATATTTATACTGGAATGCCTTTGATTTTCATAAAAATAAGAAATTCCTATTTTTTTTTAGGGTTTTTATTTATTTATTACTAAGCCAACTGTCTATAGTTAACTTCTACCACAAAAAAAAAAAAAAAAAAACTCTGTATGGTACTTTCATGTGTTACCCATAAAGACAGATATAAAATGCTATGACTGAAATCTAATCTTTTCTCGTTGCTCCTGTTTACTCACATTAACACTACAGCAAGCCTGGTAGTTTAACGCTCCCACGCGACATTGTTTGAAAAGCATGCAGCAGTTTGTGGTGTGTTTATTGATTTTATCCAAGGGGCAAATATTTACACAAATTAATGTTGCACTGAGTCTATTCAGACTTTGTCTATATTGGTGTTTGGCAGAATCTCATTCTGATACGATTGATCAAAAGCTACCGTTTTAACAGATCACCCACCAATGAGAGACAATGCGTTCAATAGTTGAAATACAGAAAAAATAATAGGTTAAATACAAAAAGCGCTAAATAAATGTTTATTTATTATACAAGTATTTCCATTGCTTGTGCTGTGTAAATCCATTGCATTTCATGAAAAGCTCCAATGTTTACTCCCAACCTGTGGGAAGTCTTTTCTTCCATGTATTTAATGAAATATTAAACAAAAACTTTTCTCAAAACACCCCCTTCCCCCCTGAAATGAAGTTACTTCAGCAGGCCTGTTTACCTTTAACCATTTTTTATTTTATTGGGGTTCCATTCTTGAAATACATAGAAGGATTTAATTCTTGAGGTAGAATTGTCCAAATAATATAACATACATATGGTGAGACCTGATTATTAACTGCATAAGAACAAATTTAATTTGAGGAAAATGAAGCTACAGCTAAAATGTTCATTTTATTACTGCATTTTTTTTTTGTTTATCTATTAGGTGTACTAGATTGTTGGAAAGTTATCTGCTTCCCATATCCAGCTGAACTCAAATTATGAAACTGATATCTCTTTGCTGGGAGAGACCTAAATCATTAGAACTTCATGGAAAAACTGACTAGAGAAATGGAGAGTTTGAAATATTAATCAAAGTTTGATGAATTCCGACAGTCCTCTAAGATCTGAAGCCAAACTATAAGTCAGATCTCAAACTCTCACTTGTAAATTATGGTGCACCTTAAAAATTATATAACTATCATTAAGCTTTGGGCTGAGTGGAACTAACAGTAGATGCATATATGCATGACACTTGTTTAAAATTATATCAATTACATTTCGGGAACCTTGTTTGCAATTTCCTGATACATATCTGCAGAAATATGCAGGGATCAGCCAATAACACACTGTGCCCTATTGCACTGAGTCAGGCATTGCTACTAAACATAAATGCCCATTTGCTGCTATTAACTTTGCATTCCGGGACAACTATTCTCTCTGGGATGTCGGCTGGAAGTTGAAAGCAGAGAAAGCAGCCATCATTTCCGTAATTACCTGGAGAAATGACTGGTAGACAAAAGAAAGGCAGTGGGACAGTCTCGTCATAGTAATACATCTTCAGCTTGTAAAGATTAATAAGCATAATGTCTCAATTTCTTTCAAAGCTTATTATCATGACTTTTATCAAAGTTATTTTCAACTTGCATTATGGTCAAAACTAATGCACCTTTGTGCTTCCTGACCATCCAACTAGCCTGCCTTTAACTAGTTTTATCCTCAGTGTCAAGCAGATGTAGGTAAGCCGTTTTTCTTAATCTTTGCTTCCAGCTTCCTCACTTCTTTAATCAGCGCTGATTATAGCTATTCCTGAAGGATTCAACGCACGGCTGGGCTGACAGAAAACAATTATTTAAAATGCTCTAAATGCACAAAATGTGGTTTCATGGGAATGCTAAGGTTGCTCAGAGCCACCTTGAGTGCGTAAACTGTGCATAAATGTGCCTTTCTGTCGTATTAAACACTTATTGCTACTTTTAAAATAACAAACACAAAACACAAAAAAATAAATGTGCTTCAAAAGAAGCATTAGGTACGAATTTGCAATTCATCTATTTACCTAGCAAAAAAAAAAAAAAAACAAACTCAGATGGACACTGCTGTGATTGTAGGGGGTTTAAAAAGTTAAATGGGGCAAAACATTTAAAAAGTTAAATTACCTTTGTTACTGATAAAGAATGTTTGGAGGATGTTAGGACGTTATTTACAGTATATTTTCGTCTTATTGGGATTTGATGTGATAGACCAGAAAAAGCTAATACATTATTGTCAAATGGTAGGAAAACATTATTGTTTTTTAAATAATCATAATACTTGTTTTTCTTTTTTTTTTTACAAATAATCAAAAATGCAGCACACATTTATACCCCTTCTCCTTTATCTGATAACGCTAAATAAAATCAAGAACCAATTTCCTATTAAGGTTGCCTGATTCATAAATAAAATGATCTGTGCATTCTCAGTATATATCGAGCTGTTCTGTGAAGGCCACAGAAGTTTGTTAGAACATTAGTGAACAAACTACATCATGAAGACCAAAAAATACATCAGACAGACCACGGATAACATTTTTAGCAAAGTTTAAAGTGGGGTTTTAAACCATATCCAATGGTTTAAACATCTCATGGTTCTTTGTTCAATCCATGTGGAAAGTAGAAGAGAAAGGCACAGCATCTGCAAACCTATCGAGACATTGCTGTTCACGTTAACTGACTGGCCAGCCAAGGAGAGCATTCATTGGAGAAGCAGTCAAGGGGTCCATTGTTACTCTGTCGGGATGCAGAGGTCCACAGCTCAGGTGAGATAATGCTTCCATAGTGTTTTACAATCAGGCTTTTATGGAAGAGTTGCAGGAAGAAAGCTATTGTTGAAAGAAAATCACCGTTTTGCCACAACTCACACAGGGGACAAACAAAACGCATCTGTCTGTTTGGCCGTCCGTTCATCTACCGTTGATAGTATCATCTTATGCCGGGTTCACACAGCAGGATAATTTCCCCAATTTTGCCCCAAACTTCCCCTTTCCAACACGGCCCGACTATCAGGATGGCACTTGATTCAAGAATCTTTTTAGTTTTACCATGGTGAAATTTCTTTTACACTGATTACATAACAGACACAACAGACATAATATTTCTACACCATATATATATATATATATATATATATATATATATATATATATATATATATATATATATATATATATATATATATATAGACACACACACAGACAGTGGCATCTATGGCATGTAGTTTAATTTTTATACATAAAATTACACATCAAGGCTCACTAATAATGTTAATTTATTGAGCAGAAAAATATTCACATCAATTCTTCAATGAGCTAGCAAGGAAAACCAACACTAGATTAATATTTGCTTTTGGTTTACATTTTCTTATGTTTTGTTTAAATTTTCCTACATTTTATTATAACAGTTTTTTTTTACTTGCTTTTATTCCATTTTTATTTTCCAATGATTTAATCATGTAAAGCTCTTTGCATTATCCTTGTACTGAAATGTGCTATACAAATGAATTTGCCTTGCCTAGATGGTTGCACACTATGAGTGCAATTCAAGTATTTTGATTGGACGATCCAAGTTCGGGGCCAGAGCATTTGTGCCCCACGGCTCTCTACTGAGAGCGTGTTGGACATGCACACTGCGATTTCAGATGTTTATTATTTAAACAGACGTTGGTGGGCCGGCACCAATATCAAAGCGCCCCAAGAGGATTTAGTCTATTGAGCTTGTCAGTATTCTGGCAGATTTAGATATATAGACATAAACGTTTATTTCAGAATGTTACTGGTAAGGAAATCTGTCTTTTTTACAATATTACTCTATAAAGAACAATCATGTTCCAATGATTATTGAGAACATAGAGCTCCACATCGACATCTGGTGGGGACAGGCCCCACTGGCCCCAAATGCAGAGACGTCACAGTATGTAATAAATGGAGTTGACTCCTGATTAAACAAACTTCCTGAGAAGCTTAACACACATAAATAGTCTTTAGGGTCTGATAAGACTCGTACGAAGTCCAAAAAGTCCTACATCAGTCCCTTTGCGAACGGTGTGAATTACTGTGTTGTTGCATGAATCAATACCTCAACATTCTCTATGATACACTCATGCAAGCATTAAATTCTGTACAGTAACTTTAGCCTTCATTTACAGAGCTGTGCAATCACACATTCCCTGAGAAATTAGAGTGTGCAAACAGGGATTACTAGTAGTGTATTTGTAACATGTAACAGAACACAGCTCTCAGCAGGGGCCGACAGCCCTCACAGCTTTTGGAACGACGCTGTCTTACAAGATATTCCTGCTGTGTGTGGTGTATTAAATGGGATCTAGTCTGCTTGGAAGAACATCGGGAGCGCTCCGGAGGAAAAAAAAACAACACAAGTCACCTCCAAAGTGTAGCAAAAATAGAGCCCCTATTCATGCTGTCTCCACTCCTTGAACCAATGCCTTTTCTTTTTGTAATGCTTTCTCTCTCTTAAAATTAGTTCGCATACTTACGCCCTTTGTTAATTTACTCTGAACTCAAGTTTGACGTGACATTTCTGACATCTGAATGTTCCTGAGTGAAATCTACGCGTGTGTGTGTGTGGTGTGTTGTGCTTGTCGATTGACAGGAGACAACACAGCGTGGGAGAAAACCTGTTATATCTACGATTTTCTATTGTTATGTGTGGGGTCTCTCAGGCTTTGATAAATCAGCCGACAATTTTAAAGTCTTGCTGTGTGAACCAGGCATAATGCATAGAAAATGTTGACATGTGAATTCCTTTTGAAACCCTTTGTGGAGTACATATTTCACTGATGTATGTGAATGAAAAGGTCTTATGTGCTTTAACAAAGTGGCGTTTCATACTCTATCCCAGAGTGGAAAGTAGCCTTGGAGGTTGGACAATCAAACCAGCTGAGATGGTTCATATCCGATATGTTTTACTCTCTATTAAAGTATGGTATGCTCTCTTGTCAAAACCGCAAAGTATTTTCAGATCAGAGAAGGAAAATATTTTCACTGTCCTATTTGTCTATATGGCCCGAGATAATTGCATGATTTGAAAAGATGACTAGATAAAGGTCAAGAACACGCATTGGATCCCCCCCTTCCTTTCTGCTCCGCTCACATTCGGAGAAACCTTTCCTTCAAAGTACGACAAGGACTAATGTGCTAGCAATGTGCTTATAGAACTGGATCACATACAGCAGTAGTAAAACATGGTCCATAGCGCTAAAATTATTTATCATCATCTATGCTTCGGCTATAAGATTTCAGGTCTGTCTCTTGAGAGAAGAAACAAAGTTAGAGCCCTGGACAGGTTAATACATGCATCAGGCTGTGGTCATAAAAATGAGAAGATTCTGAAAACATCTTTTAGATTTTAATCTAAATCAAGAAATGCATGTATATCAGATGTGTGCCCATATAAAAAAAAATAACATTTCTGACAATATAAAAATGTAGAAGTCATCCTATACTAGTGATCATGGGGTAATAAGTCACCTAGGGTGACAAACTGATTTGCTTTTTCCAGCAACTGTACTTGTTTTTTAGTGGGGTTTCTTTTGCCTTTAGGCAAGGAATAAAAAAAACCTGTTAATTATTTTTTCTGTAAAAAACAGACAACCCCCCCCCCCCCCCCCAAAAAAAAACAACAACCAGATCATTCAAAAAGATATACAGAATTTAGAAACTTGAAATTTCACTTTGTATATACAGTCATGGTAAAAATAAATGCTATCTTATATAAGTATAAGGGCTTTTATTTATAAATGATATGGATTTAATCAGGTGCTATCAGGAGTAAAATATTTCAAGTTGTTATTTCTTGTAATTTTGATGATTGTGGCTTACAGATAAAGAAAACCTCAAATTCAGTGTCTCGGAAAATTAGAATATCATATCAGACCAATCAACATAGGATGTTTTAAAGGGACAGTGTGAAACAAATTTGGTCTTTAATTAGCAAAAATCAAGCATTGCTTTTATAATACATATTCTGGCAAAGTCTAATAACCTCACATTAAAAATGAAAGCGTCTATAGACTTCAATGTCTATATTCACATTTTATATAGAAGACCAACACAAACTAGTTGATAATTTGGAAGTGGAGGACATAATTTTTTTTCTTTCTTTAAAAGTGTGGCTCCTCACTCGAATTCCCCTAAATATAGTTCAGACCAAGCAATTATCTTTAGAAGTTTACTGAACAAGTAGCATCATGAAGACTAAGAATGATGCCAGATCGGTCAGGGAATAAGATGCAAGTTAAAAGAAGCTTTGAATGGTAAAAAATATTCCAAGCACTGAGCATCTCATGAAACACTGTTCGATAAATCTTGAGAAAAGGGAAAGAGACATGGCCGTCCACCTAAACCGTCAGCCAGGGCAAGGAGAGCATTAATCAAAAATGATGCCCAGGGAAATTCTGAACAAGCTGGAGAGATCTAAAGTTCAGGTGGGTAAATTGGTTGAAAAAATAACTATTAGTTGTGTACTCCACAAATTTACCTATTAGATCGAGTTGGAGCTATTTTGAACATGTTTTTGTTATTTTGTTTGGTTAACTGTGCCGTAATTTGTTATTTAACAATATTGGGATTTATTGTTTTATTCTGGTTCTACACCATCAACCTGCCAAGGACTGTGAATGAAAATTAGCCTATAATTGGCAAAGATTTCAGTGTCTGCAAAGCTGGTGGAAACAAAACCCAAAATACACTGCCTGGTCAAAAAAAAAAAAGGGTTAGCTACTAATATTTTCTTGGACCGCATTTAGCTTTGATTACAGCACGCATTCACTGTGGCATTGTTTCGATAAGCTTCTGCATTCATTTTTCACCAAGATCTTGTTGCATTGATGATGGAAGAATCTGCCCGCTGCGCAAAGCCTTCTCCAACACATCCCAAAGATTCTCAATAGAATTAAGGTCTGGACTCAGCAGTGGGCAATCCATGAGTGAAAATGATGTCACATGCTCCCTGAACCATTCTTTTACAATTAAAGCCTGATGAATACTGGCATTGTCATTTTGGAATATCCCCGTGCCATCAGGGAAGAAAAGATCCATTGATGTAATAACCTGGTCATTCAGTATATTCAGGTAGTCAGCTGACCTCATTCTTTGACCGCATAATGTTGCTGAACCTAGACCTGACCAATTGCAGCAATCCCAGATCATAGCACTGCCCCCACAGGCTGATACAGTGGGCACTAAGCATGATGGGTACATCACTTCACCTGCCTCTCTTCTTACCCTGATGCGCCCATCACTCTGGTACAGGGTAAATCTGGACTCCTCAGATCATATGACCTTCTTCCATTGCTCCAGAGTCCAATCCTTATCCCTAGAAAATTGTAGCCTTTTTTTCCAAGTTAGCCTCACTGATTAGTGGTTTTCTTAAGGCTACACAGCTGTTCAGTCCCAATCCTTTGAGTTCCCTTCGCATTGTGTGTGTGGAAATGCTCTTAACAACCTTTCAGTATTAAACATAGCCCCCAGTTCTACTGTTGTTTTTTTCCGATTTGATTTCACCAAACATTTAAGTGATCGCCGATCACGATCAGTCAGGAGTTTTGTTCCAGCCACATAATAATAATAATAATGCGTTGGACACTTCTAAACCCAATTTTAGTAGTTTCTGCAATCTGTTTTCTCTGCTTAAGCCGGGCGTACACTGTACGAGTTTTTCCCCTTTTCGGGCCGATTCTTCAGTCGTGCGAGCATTTTTTGAATCGGCCCGAATTTCAACTTGATAGTAGAGGGGGGGAGGAGGGGGGACTGGCTTCTCACGACTACCTCCTGATCAGGAATCGGACGATCGGTGAAAATCAAACATGTTTGAAATTCAGTCGGCTGTCGTGAGGTTTTTCGTGAGCGCATCCTGCTGTTCAAGCAGAGCTACGAGGGGGCGCCCTCCCCTCCTCTCCGTCCCCGCCAGCGGAGGGAGGGAAGCGGGCGTCCCTGAAGCAACCTCCGGCCGGTGTTGGGGAGGGCGAGCCGTCAGGTCCGCGCAACGCGCTTGCTGCCTGTTTCGGCACTCCTCCGCGGTCCGCAACGCGCTGGCCGCCTGTTTCGGCACTCCTCCGCGGTCCGCGCAACGCGCTTGCTGCCTGTTTCGGCACTCCTCCACTTGCTGGGGGGGCGGGCCAGGCGACCTGCCGTGCCGCGCGGCCGCCGGTGCGTCTCGTCCCTCCTCTCTCTCCCCTCCGTTCCCCTGACGCCCGGTGCCTCCTGCGTGCCTCGCCAGAGCTGGGCTCGAACCCCTGCTCTGGGTCCCTGTCACCTACCGTCGCTCACCTGCCTCTGTCCCCACAGTGAGCGGTCCCAGAGGGGACACGACGTACAGTGTGAGCAGTCCGGTCTCGTCCGAGCGTCGCGCCGCACAGATCGTGAGCGGTGAACTTTTTAAACCCCGCGGTTCCCTCGCACAGTTTGAGATGTATATAAGTACCACGACTGAAAAACTCGTACAGTGTACGCCCGGCTTAATGCGTGCCAATGATTTGACCCTTCAGAAACAGCCTGACATCTTTTCCAAGACCCACAGGATGTGTCGTTCGACATGGTTGTTTAAGAAATGAGAAGCAACTCATTGCACCAGTTGGGGTTAAATAACGTGCCGCCAGCTGAAACATAATCACCCATGCAGTAATTATCCAATAGGAGCCTCGTACCTATTTGCTTAGTTAAATACAGGTGGCGACCTTGTTTTTTGTCCAAGCTGTGTACTTGCAGGTATAATTTAAGTGAAAGGCATCCATGACCCACATAAAAAAATTGAAGTATGTGGTTTTAAGGTTATAAAATGTGGAGAGGTTCATGGTATATCAAAATGTGCCAGCTGTTGTACATAGGAGGAATTTTAAATAAGCAAACATGAACATTTATACGGCTTCATACACTGCACTTTTTACATGCTGGGTCAGAGTGTAAACTTGATGTCTTGAGGGTGTTCCCGGTAGGTTATGATTACAGCTGAGGTCAGGGATGCAAGAACCTTAATGATCCACAAAGGGAGTAAAACCTGACCTATGTGATTTAATTTGAAGTGAGATGGACTGCTATAAACTTTAAGGCTAGTTGTTACAGACTCTTGTGGGAAAACATGGTCCAATTTTCATGCATGGCACAGAGTAGTTATTCCTCGTCTGCATGTTGGTATGCCATCACACCTGTAATGGGAAGGCAAGTGTCACAGTGAGACCATGGCCTAATAGAAGAGGGTGGCTTGGACTGATGAATCATGTAGATAAACCAGTGCATCCGTGGCAGTTATCTGAGGAGGACATTGAAGAATTATGCACTGGATGTAAACAAGAGAGCAACTCTGCAGAGGTCGTGTGTTGGTTCTCTGCCAAGGACAATGAACCATCTATGGATGTAATTCACAGCGAAATGGCTGAATATGTGAGTCTTTAGTGAAACATTTTGCCATTGTTTCAGTTTAAAAAAAATTCATCAGCTTCACCAAGCTTCAAAGTAGGAAAGGTATACTTTTTGTTATTGGCCTTGCTGACTTCTCTCCAGCTTTGGTGTTTAAGGGCCATATGGTTCAAATTATTTCAGTGTGTGGGCATGTTGAAAGTGCTACACTGCTATTTTTTTAACATAGCCACGTATGTCAGCTGAAAATATCCGAAATTGTTTCCTGTTTATTTTAATTTAATTTTTTTTTTACAACCTAAAGATTTTCCAGGCCGTTTTGACATGAATGCCAAAACTTCATTAATGCCAAATTGCATTGCTGCAGTAATCCAGGGAAAAGGAGCCCCAACTAAGTATTGACTGCTGCACATGTGCATACACTTCATGTTTAAACTCTTCAGTTGGCCAACATTTCTGAAAATTTTGTACTGCTCTTAAAGGAGCAATAACCGAAATTTCATTATTGAAAACCTGGTGGCTTATGCACATACCTGCATGAAATGCAACTGCCAGGCACAAAAATAATCATCAAAATTAAAATAAATAAACACATATATCAGTCTGTGTGTAAAGAATGAATATAATATACAAGTTTTGATTTTTTAAAGGAATTACTGAAGAAAATCAACTTTTCCATGATATTCTAATTATATGACCAACACCTGTATGTAATCAGAAAAACATTTCCAGATTATATAAACTTTTAATAAGGTTGTAACTCTCTAAGATATTTTGTTTGGCTATTTAAGATTGTGTGTTTGTTGTTGGAACCATTAAAATTGTGATAAGAGTTACAATACGGTGGCCGAGAGGTGCAAGCGCACTACAACCACATAAATGCTCTGCAAACATAAAAAGTACTCCAAACACAAAGCAGAGGCTAACACACAAAACACACGCAATGGAAAAAATGCTATCACAGAAATTAGTCACACAAAGTGCAAACATGCTGCAAATACAAATGATGCTGACATACAAACACAAAAGACTGCTGTAAGTTTAGCCGCAAACTAGCTCCGCTTTGAAGGAAGCACTCCAGACCACTAGGGGGAGTCGATCACCAACTAATTCATATGACACCAGACCCTGCAGCCTTTAGTAAACATTAACAGGATGCTCAAAGGAAATTTGGATAGAAGAAAAGGTACAATTTTCTTCATGTTTACAATATTATATTACAGCAGTATATATACATCCTTAGTATTAGCGTGCTTGAGACATTGATTTATAGTAGTTAGCATTTCTGATGTGACAATTACTGCAGTTAGAGTGATATAACTGAGAGATTATGATTTTGCTCTGAGAGATTCACATGGTTCATTTAGTTTGATTTATAGATTCTTTTACAGACAATCCATCAGAGATGGCAGCATAAATGGGGATATTATCAGTAAAGAAAATATTGACTTTGAAGACTAGTAATTATTTTATACTTTTCAGTTAAACCACACAAACTGCTTTCTCTACAGTATCCGCGGCATTTGAGAGCTCGCTGAAGGATACACCAGACCTTTTTGGGAAAAGCTTCTCAGTTGTCTGGATCCGACTGAAGGCCTCACGTGATGCTCAACATTTTTCCAGCCCTTTATTTGGTCTTGCAGGGTGTTGGATATATATCTATTTGTGGCCCACTCCAAAAGTCGCCACATAGCTAGATTTGGACTGCATTGTCCTACATTCAATATTGATAACATGCATTTCTTGGACAATCTAGCAGATATTGTGATTTCAGTGGTCAACTTTATTTCAATAATGCTACTGTATGTTTTACAGTTTTAGTGCTAAAACTAGCATGAGGTAAAGAGAGAATGCAAAGATGCATCATTTGAGCCACACTGACCTCTCATTGTATAGTTTTCACTGTTTCTGAGGAACAACGCAAAAGACAAAACTTTAAAAGACATCAGTGTGAAGCGTGGTCATCATTATTTAAAATGTGACAACACAGTTGTTTAAATATAATGTACCCTTTGCCAAGCTCTAACCATGAATTTGACAGAAGGGTTTTAATTTTCTGGAAAAAAAAAAAAAAAGTCTAATCAGTTTTTGTCCATGATGTGTGTGGTCAGCAGGGATGTTAGCTGCCTTTCTTCTGACCCTGGCCCTGTAGACATCCTGCATGGAAGGAGGGTCAGCTCTGGAGGATTTTCGTCTCACATTACCTTATAAGAACCATTAGGTAAATCTGGCCTAAAATCTCCATATTCTTTAACTGACAACATGAAAACAAATTTTGCTGTATATATTTTAACAAACAAAATACACCACTGTGCTAGAGAACACAAGTGCAGTTTCCTTGGCTGAAATATTAGCGAGGCACACTTTATCACAGTCTGTTGGCTCAGTGTTTAATTCTTCACCGAGGCTGTTTTGTGTGGATTTTCCCCATTAGTAGTTGCCATCAGCGTTTCTATTAAAAAAAGTGGGGATTACATGAGGTGTAATGTTTCAAAGGCCCTTATAATACTTACTTTTAGCCTAACACGTTCAGTTGCCAGACACAACAGACATATTTTCTTTTATTTTGTTACCATTCGCAGTAAGTTCAAAAGCAGGGCATCCATCCTCGTGTCTCTACTTCTCTTTTCATGTTTGTCCTGTCCTGTTGCTTTAATGGGATCACAGCATTTATAGGCCGACGTACGGACATCCTGAGTGGTGGTGCACACATCGGTTTTACAGGCACAGAAGTTTCTGAGAAAAACTTTGCTGTTTTCCATACAGCACCACGCCATATGTGTGACTCAGTCTGTAAGCTTCCTTTATTAACTCAACATTTCCGCAGAGATTGTTTTTAATGCCAAACAACACAGTCGGTTCAGCTCGCCTTTGTGATTTGCTTCTTCTCTACATTTCCGGGCGTGTAAGTTGAACGATGAAGCGCAGTCATCATGCACTGGCTCTAGGTCAAAGCAGGATGCTGAGCACTTGGAGAGCTCTGAGCTGAGTGAGCCTAGCCGTAGAGTCCGCAAAATCTCTCGGTGACCAATTGCTGGGTGCAGAGGGAAGTTTTACAAACTGAACTCAGTGAACAGCACGTGTCGAGGGCACTAGTTCATCAGAGTGAATATTAGCCTAACATCATGGTGGTAAAATAGGTAAAAGAAAAGATAAGCCTTTCAAAGCACTTAACCTCTGTTGAGGGACATTCACTGAAGCAGGATGGAGAATGATTTCTTTGTCATGGGTATGATAATGATTATTCAGAAAGTTCTGTCTTGCAGTTTACTGAGTATTTCCTTGTTGCAGGCTGAGGACAAAAACTGGATGTGAACCTAGACAGTGGAAGCAGTAGATAATGGATTACTAAGTCAAAACATGAGTTCCACATAATTGTGTGCACTGCTTACCTTCACTTAAAAGACAAAAATGAAAAGCTTTGGTACAAAGCTGTTTTTCAAAACCTTGGAAAATCTCCTCTCTGTCACATTGTGTCAGCCTTTTGCAGACCATCACACATTGGCATGAAAACTTTCCTATTCACCATGTTGGTTTAAATTCTAGTGCAGTAAGGTAGCTCCAGATAATAGCCTCAAAAAAAAAAGTTTTGCAGCTCTGCAAAATGCACAATTCCGACAAAATAAAGGACCTTCTTTCCTCCCAACGAGTTATAGGTAAAAGACGGAAACATAAGCCGCCAGGTTTTCAACAAAACCCCATGGCATAACAAATTGGAATCGATGAAAGCTGACAGTGAAATTCAATTACTTTTGCTGATTGCTAAAAACAGATTTAATGGCTGAACCAGCGGGCGTGTATGTATGAGTTGTTTGTTTCTGGCAGCTGCGGAAAATAAAAGGATGCCTTTTATGCCTCCTAATAAGCTTGTGATAACAATCAGTGCTGCTTTAGTCGCCACACACAGGCCATTGAATGTTATACTGTTACTTCAAACAAATGAAATGCTAATTATTAAATTTGGATCATGACCAGACCAGACAAAGGCACAGCTTGCCTCGCAGGTGCAGTCGGAGTTTTACTTTCCATCATGAAAGCTTTATTTTCTGTAGCTTTTTCTAGATGCTGTATTTATGGTTTTGTTTTATGGGCTTACACAAATGTCTTCCAGATTATCTCTGTGTATCATTTTCCCCCAGACTCACTTTTTCTTTCAGCCTGTGTCTTAATGCATTTATGCTCAAGCACCCGTGTTTAAAGCTGACACATAGAGTCTGCATTTCTCACCTGGCGATCTGAAGGTCCAGGCTTCGTCATCATCAAAGTGTGTATCGCCCGCGGTGAACCTCTCCCCAGGAAAAAAAGCGTGTGCCACTGTGCCCCCGGGCCCGTCGAAGGGGTATCCATCATTATGGTCGGCTTTAGTGAAGTCGATCTGAATGTCTGCATCGCTGCCGGCCACCTCGTGGAAGTTCAGAGGCGCGATATCGCTCCAGACCTTCAGGGCGTAGTACATGAGGGCTCGAACTGTGTCCCTGCCCAGTAAGGCGGAATCCTTGGGAAAGGTTCTCACTCTGAAGAAGCAAACAAGAAATCAGATGATGAATAAATAACAGCTGGGATGGCATTCATATTATTCAATGTCTGAAGTACAGAATGACCTTGCCATTTGTTTTTTTAGTTGTGGGAGTAAATAAATTATAATTTTTTTGTTTTTTTATTCATTTATTCTTAAAAAAAATTATTTATGATATTTCAAAAAAAAAAAATCCGTAGTATTTGTTTTGTATATGTGCTCCACTTTTTTTAAACTATGGCAGTTAGCAAATGTAGCAAATGTAAAATAAGTTGAGGATGAGGGAAAGGTTCACCTTCCTGCAGTGACAACTCTAAGCCTACAACCAAAGTTACAATGGAATAAATAAATAATTGAACTTTATTGATCTCACAATGGAAAAATTCCCTTCTGCATCTTAACCCATCCCCTTGGGGAGCAGTGGGCTGCCACTGTGCAGCGCCTGGGGAGCAATTGAGGGTTAAGGGTCTTGCTCGGGGACCCAGCATGGCAGCTTGTGGGAGTTGAACTCAGAACCTCTGGGACCGAAGCTCTGTGCTCTAACCACTAGGCCACCACTCCCCACCATGGTTTAGATCAAAGCATATCCATGTATTAGAATGGACCAGTCAAAGTCCAAAACTGAAACCATTGAAGGATCTGTGGCAAAACTGAACTTCTGCATTCGGTATGAATGAACTTGAGCTTCTCTGCAAATAAAAATGGTTAAACAAATCAGCCTCTGAACTTGAAAAGCTGGTAGAGGCAACTGTAATTGCAGTAGAACAGTGGTTCTACCAAGTATTGTCTCAAAGAGGGTGAAAACGAATGCATGACACTTGTCAGATTGTGTGAAAAAGTTCAATGGGAAACTTCAAGGGGCAGAAAATACTTTTGTGATGCACTGCAGGCCATAGTCAGCATATGATTATATTTACTTAGAAAAGAAAAAGCATTTCATAACAGACTGTTCCACTTAAACCCTTCAGAGATCTTGAAAACTTGCTTCGGTTCACACGCGCCTGCTGTTGTTCTCATGCAACCACAACGTTTTTAACCCATCTAGTGATGTAAATGAGTTCATTAGTGCAGCTAATTAATGCATTAATTAGGAAACATGTCTGTATCAACATGTTGTCACAAAACAGATGGACACGAGTGACTTGGATGCAATGTTAGCTCACAGCGATAACGAAATGGGCGCTTGAAAATTGGGTTTTCGCCATTAATATGCAAATGCAGTCATCAAGTTGCTGCTGGATGTAATCGGACCATTTATTTGGAGGGAACTTGTAGCGTACAGTGAGACAAAACTTTTGTCTCAATTCGTTTGCCAAAATGTGACTGCACAGTCCATTTATTCATACAGTACCGCCTGAGTGTGCGACCGTCGCCGCTAACCACAGTAGGACAAGGTCACTGCAAATGGATCAGCGCCTCCACAGACAATTCACCTGCTGATTAGTCCTAATTCAAACCGACGAGGGAGGGTGATTGTGTGTGTCTGTGTGTTTCGAGAGAGAGTGTTCGAGAGAGAAAGATGGAGAGACAGAGTGCATGGTTTTGTCAGATGCGAGCATGTATGTGCATCTAAATGTTGTGTGCATAAGTGTGCAAGTGTGTGAGCGTGAATGCAATTACAGGTAAGACCGCCAAGGTCAGAGTGCTCCTGCGCTGCATCTCAGATGAACTAAGGAGTCTCTGTGAACTGCCGCTGCTCACATGCAACGACGCCACTCGCATGGAAATTAAAGGAAGTGTCGTGTCCCCCATGGTGCCTCCTTTAAATTTGATTATCTTTACGGATTGTGAACTTGCCACAGTGTCACACACCTTGATTCTAACTGGCTTATTGATTACATTTAATCAAGCAACCAGTTGCAGTCAGATCTGATGTTTATTAAACAGCTTCTTGTAATTAAGTCCACAACACTATGTATTTATGTTCTATTTGTTTCCATTGGGCTTCAATGACAATATCAACAACCATATTACATAATTCCAATGATGACTATTCCAAGGTACTTCACTGCCTGTTTGTCCAACACCGTGTAACTTAAGCTCTGAGCCATCTTTTATTTATGATTCAAGGCAAAAGTCTGCAAATGAAAAATACATACAGGTGGATCTAAGTAAATTAGAATATGCATTCAAAGTCTTTGCCTTTTTTTAAATAAAAACCTTTAATTGTGCATTAAACATACTTTTCATCAAGCCAACATTTCTATTAAATGTTTTTTTTATAGGTATATGTTCTAATCTATTAAATTAAATGTCATGTTTTCAATAGCTGCAAGTGGAAAATCATCATAATTAAGAAAAATAAATGCTTGAAAACAGTCTGTGTGTAACTAAATAATGTGTTTCACGTGGTGAATTAAGTTACTAAAATAAATTAACTTTTTAGAAATATTCACATTTATTGAGATGCCTAGAATGTACCTGCTGTGCATATGGTGCTATGTTTGTCAAATATCTGAAGGAGCCTTGATCTATGCTGCAGAACAAACGGCCCCACGATTCACTTTAAAACACTTTGGCATCCAGAAAACGTACTTTGGTGTAAACTCAGAGACTTGGAAATAGATGCCTTCTTTCTGCGCCTGCAACAAGCCCAAATCATTAGCTCTACACCACCTTGCTTTATAATAGCTGGTGGGTTTAGATTGTTTGTGTCTTGTGTCTTTGTATTTTTTTTATCCATGTGCTGCTTTGCTTTGGATTAGAAAAAAAAAACTCTCCTTTTGGCCAAGTCTGACCAACAGACATTGATCCAGAATGGTTTTGGTTTATTTAGATATCCCTACCCTTTTCAAATGTAATGAGATGAGGCACTCTTCCAAACAAGTCATACTTAATCAGTCTTTTTATCATACTGATGTGGATTTTAACATGCCAACTCCAGTCTGCAATGTTACCACTTGATGTTTTGCTTGTGGTGAAACTGCAGAGATGAAAGATCCTGCCAAGATTGGCAACACTCATTACGGTTTTCTACTTTCTTTACCAAGTCTGTACACATTAATCTTTAAAGTAAATTCTAGGTATATACATTATTTAAAATCATGGCCTAATTTCATGTGCCTTTCTTTCAGAATTGTGTTGTGTGCATTATTTTGTTGATCAAACAAGTAAGGGACCTGCTGTGTACACGTTCACAGGAAATAGACGTAGATGTGGAGTAACTCCAGTTGGGAAAATATATTCATTTTTTCCCAGATTTTTTTCATTGCGGTAGCTTAGCCGTTGCTATATGACAGACAGGAGTTGCTGGCTGAATGAGAAACTTCTCCATTTTCAAGCTCACTGTTATCCTTCAAGTTTACCGGTTTACTGATTTACTGTTAACCTCCCTTACATGATATCGCAAGATTTGTCTGAGGTCAGAAAATATATGGATTGCTCAACACAGTCATTAATTAAGTTAATTTAGGACTGTGTTGAGCAATTTTTATATTTGAAATTAAAATTAACCCAATACTAAATTACTACGGTGTATTTTCACTTTCAATAACAAAAGTCTTGGATTTGCTTAGCAAGCTTTGAAGGTAACTAGTTGCGGCAGAATATTTTAGGCCCATTTATATATTTATATATATATATATATATATATATATATATATATATATATATATACATATATATATATATATATATATACATATTAGGGCTGGGCAAGTTAACGTGTTAATTTCGCGTTAACTCATTAGACTATTAACGGCGATATTTTCTTTAACGCGCATTAACGCAAGTTGCTCACATGCTTTTATTTTGTGAAGGTCTGTTGCTGCGGTTTAGGGGTTTGAATCAGAACAGTAGGTGGCGATAATGCGCCAATAACCTCGCTGTCAGCCCAGCCTCGGATTCAAGCAGGAAGAAGAAAGGTGCTGGCCGGAAAAAAACAAAGCCGACATGCGGAAGGCGGTGTTTCCCGCAGGAATTTGCTTAGGCGAGGCGATGAGTTGGCGGCCGGAACAAGTTTTGTGCGGAGCGGAGCGGAGTCTGCATCGACGCCGTCGGTGAAGTCGCTTCTCGTTTCAAAGTATCCATGTATTTTTGCCTGTTTTTCCCTGCCATTCACTATATGCACGCGAGAAAGCAACAACAAAAAACTGCGTGTTAACGTCAAATAAACGCAAGCAACGCAAGCATATCGAGTTAGCAAGCATTTCAGTTTAAAGTTCTTCCATCATGGAATATGACAGAAACAAGTTAGTTGTAACCACTGCCAAGTTAAACTTTGGTATTGAACATAAAATGGTAATGCTGCTCCCTGCTGTTACCTCAGAAATTGCCTGTTTTTGGTAGATTTTTTCCTCATAAAGAGAATTCCCTGTCAGTGGGAATAAGCTTTAATTTATTATTATTGCTATTTTTTGTTTTACATGTCTAAGTTGAGCTTTACACTAAATATGTGTTACTAATAAGTGCTACAAATGTTACAACACTTTTGTTCATATGGCAGCAGAACATTAAAATAAAAGTGCTCTTTACACTACTTTTGAATTCATTCTTGGAGTTTGTAAATACAATGTGATTAATTGCGATTAATCAGGCAAATTATGCGATTAAATATTTTAATCGTTGCCCAGCCCTAATATACATATATATATATATATATATATATATATATATATATATATATATATATATATTTTATTTTTTTCTCTTCACCATCTCAAACTACTTTGTGCAGATCCATTATACACTTCAATTACAGGTTGGAATGTAACAAAATTTGTAAAAAGCCAAAGGGGGTGAACACTTGCAAGGCACTGTGTATGATGTAGTTTGGATCAGGAATCTAGTGTAGAAATAGAGCAATCAAAATAAATACATTTATAAAAAAAAGGGCATATACTGACGTTTGGATTTTCAGTTACATAGATGGAAAATCCTTATTTATCGGTTTTCTCATTCTTTACGGTATTTATTGACGCATGAGAAAGTATACAGTTTAGATAAATTCTCAGTTTCCTGAGAGTCAGGGCGGCTCCTTACTTTCAGTAGACACGCAAAGCTGTGCACGCTGCAAACTACTTCTGGCCTTAGTGTGTAGAACCCACAGAGGCATTGCCACTCTCACAAAGAGACCATATTTTAAGCATTGAGCAGTCTGCTGCTTTATTTTCTCACATCTATGGCATTACATGGCTGCAAGCGTGGCCCTCAGAGCCCGGCCAACACTTACCAAAACTGCTGTTGCCGCTGCTGCTGCTAATTAAGCCCTGCTTTAATTCTCACATTCATCTGCAAAGAATCCACTTTCCCCAAGGAGGAGTTATTATCTTCCCTGGCGTCTATCTGCTCTAGTTTCCCCCATGAAGAAAGACAAGGTCGCCGTCAGACATTTGTGCAAATATACTCATTAAACAGTCCTTTCCTGGTGAGTGGTCTGAATGATGTTTATTAAATTATAAAGACATATGTTTTAAAGGAAAACTTGTCAGCACAGTGGGAAATGAATGACTCAAAATCCTGAAATTCTTGTCAGTTTTGGAGGGCAAAAGCACAAGTGCATTGCACATATGCTATACTCACTTCTGAAAGAAAAAGTCTGCGGATTAAGCTGGTGGCTTTCCCAACACAGCATTAATGTCTGTTTTCTTGACATTATTCTGATCGTGAATTAGACAAACCTATATAGCGATAAAAGCATTAGCAAGCACGGCTCAGTCCAAAAGTGCACACGCTGGAGATTTCAGGATCCAGCACAAACGCAGGAGTCATCAGCTGCTCGGTGGCTGGAGGGCTGTTTAGCAGCAATAGAGCTTCAGAGTGTGCATCATTGACTTACAAATAAATATCTGAGAACAGAGTGTGCTGTCAGACGCTTCCACATCAATCAAATTTAATACCTACATAAAGAAGTGCTTACATCAAAGAACACCCTGACACTAGCGAGCAGGCAGTCGTGGACGGACTCAGGATCATTTGCCATGGAGCTTAACAGGCAAACAGAGGGAAGAAGAGGAGCGAGATGAAGAAGAGCGAGAGGGAAGAGATGGGAGTATTGTTAGAGCCTGGAGGGGAATGCTGGAGGTAAAAGCAAGAGAAGAGATGAAATATGCAAGCAGTTTCAATGAGCCATAGGAGTTTGCAGTTATTTATGCGTTTATTTCCAACCCAAAACAGAAGCTTGATATTATAAATCTAGAAATCACACACCTAGTCCTTTTTTGCATTAAACCATAAAATTAACCATTATAAAAGTTAACTGAGAGGAGCTTTTTATGTGATCTTTTAGTAAGGTTTTTATCATTTTTTCACCAAAAGTTTCAGGAGCCAGAACTCAAAAAAGCTTAACCCTCTTTTCATGATAAGCATAATCCACCCGTGTTACTCTTTGGAGGAACATTTTGTGCACCTCTTACTACCTAATCTGATCTGTTTTAAAGGGCTAAAGGCTCCCCTTACTGGCTCTTTCGGAGTTGAAAACACATTAAATTACTCTCATTAGGGTACTTCCTTTAGAATGACTAAATAATGATTACAATATAAAACTTTTGAAGTGAAATCTTACAGGCCTTACTTGTAATTGGCAAAAAAATAAAATCTAACAACTACCAATTTAATGAACATGTTGTTCACAGATAAACTAACAAAAAAGGCAGAGCTGAAATGTCTAAAAGGATCAGACATTATATGGGAGTGTCATGATAAAGCAAAACAATTCATGAAATGTTTCATCCAACTAATCAAAACTACCATTTGATGGTAAATGCTTCTGTTACTCAAGTAATTACAGCAAAGAGAAGTGAAATGGGGCAAAAGAATCTGGAAACGGGTTAATTAGGTTAGGTTGAATTTACCTTAAAGGTTTTCCAACTGTCTCAAATCACATTTAAAATCTTTTATAAAGTGCACTTTGATAAAAGAAAATTACAAGAACTATCACAAAGTTATTTTTTGGATCACACCTTTGTTGGCAGTGGAACTGTCACAGTCTCCAGGTGTTTGTGGTCTGATTTTTCTTCATGTATGTATTTTTGACGAGTTTAAGTTCCTGGATCATGTTTATTTATATTAGTTCCTATTTTTGTGGACCCTGTTCTCAGTCTTCCCATGTTCACCTTGCATTTTTTATTAGATCTTTTCCTTTTGTTTCTCCCCATCTGCAGTATTCCAGCTCAGCTCTTTGTCCTCAGTGGGCTCAGCTGCTCGTAATTTACTCTGATTTCTTTCACCTGTCTTTTGCCTCATTTCTCCACCCTGATTCAGTATATACAGTATTGTCTCCATTTCTGTGTTTCTTGCTGGTTTCTCTGTTTATTCATGGACTTACACCTTCTGCCACCTCGAGTGCCTGTTATGTTTATGTGTTTCCTGTACTTAACATTTTGTACATTTTCTTTTGTTTATTGTTAAACTTCTGGTCCATACTACGCTCTGCGCTTGGGTCCCCTTAACCTCACCATGACAGGAAGTGTCTTTTGTCTGAAACATCTTTTGAAATGGCAAAATCTGCAGGATGGTCTTCCAGAACTCTTCCTGGAGCATATGGGGAGACTGTAGGGCTTGCACAGGACTGCAGTGCTTGTTCATCAGAGAATCTTAAACTCGATTAGCAAAACTAGCCTCACGCTAAAGCTACAACCTTCTCATGTCCACCAATTGACAGAGGTACAAGGTTACTGCTGTTATGCCATAAGCTGGTTGAATATGCTTATTATTATTATTAATTATAATTTGGTATTATAATTTAAATAATAAATCATTCAACTCAAATTTCCGCTATAACAAATATAGTTCAAATGGTGGTGATGTTAGCTATAAGCTTGTAAGTATTTATACCACTAATGCATTAGTTAATTTGCTGTTATGAACTCATTTATGCTGGAATAAATGATCAGGTCGGACTGTTAACCGACCAGGTTTATCCAGCAGGCTGTGAGAACCCCAATGTAACTGCAATTCGAGTTTAAATCCTTATTCCTTATCACCATCCAATGATATTGTCTCTGTATTAATATCAGATGTTAACTCCAAAGGAGGTTAGCTCTGAATTCTGAATACCCAGGCAACTGTGAATTGGGTTGAACACAAAACAATGTCTATTCCGCAGTCGTTGGTTTTATTGAACCAAAAGCAATTCCCTGTTACAGTAATTCTCTGATTCAACAACTTTGGAATTCTTACTCATTACTAAACTAAAACATGCAAAAATATATGTGGAAATAAAGAACAAAACAAAAATGAACAATGGATTAAAATGAGCGGTTAGCAGATCTTAACTTAACTCAAAGTTGTTTAACACCGCCCTCGAAACATCGGCATTTGACGTATCAGCATTGATAGACAGAACAGCTTCGGGAATCTCACTGGACGCTTTGATGTCTTACGAAAGCTAGTTCAGCTAAGCTACCTACAGTTCAGATACGCGTCACCCTCCCAAGATGGCTGCTACGATGACGTATGAGGGGAGGTCCTAATGACGTAACCACGCTTACGCTGATGGGATAATGCCTCGCTTCGAGGGGCGCAGCTAACTGGGAGTTTAAAGCAAAGCCCGCGACTTGAGCTCGGACAAAAAGATTAACTGATAAGAAGACGCGAAAAGAGAGAGGGGGAAAGCAGGGAAAAAGATGAAAAGAAATAAAGCGGTAACCCACGGCGGGGTTCTTGATGGATCACAAATCAACACAGCAAATCAATTGTAAAATGCATGCACATACAAAGAAAATGTTCAGCAAAATAATTCCAACTTCGTCGTGGAATAAAAGCATTAACCAACACCTACAAAGTTCTACCGCCTGCCCAGGCACTTCTAAACACCCTGTTGGTGAGACAGAAATAAAAGGGGAGACCCCGTTACTTTGAGGTGCCTCGGGGCTGGTCCGGAGCGCTCCGAGTAGTGGCTTTCTGGACGCGCCTTGACGAGCGCAGATGTCCGCAGGCTGCAGCGGGACGGGGGGAGAAGCTCCTTCGTTTCTTCCTCCGGGTTCAACAGTCGCTTTGTTGGCCAGACAAAGCGGGGTCCTCTTCGATCTCTGGGAGATCCGGCGTCTCTCAGTCTTTTGATCAGAGGGAATTTAAAAGTACTTATTTAAGTCGACCTCCTGTTATAAAAAGCAGGGAATAACCGTTGCGTCGAAAAATCTCGGTCCAGCGAGCAATCGAACACGTGGCGTGGGATCACCCCAACGGAAACAGCTGTGTGTGTCTTCTCGGGTTGGCTAAAAGCCAGGGAAGAAGAAAGATTGTCGTGTGTGATCGGCTTTTATAGCCATCACCATAGCAACCTTATCTTGATCGGCGGCCATTTTGCCGTGTTGCGTGATGAGAGTTGGTGGCCATTTTGACCACATGAGTTGGTGGCCATTTTGACCACATTGCATCATGGGTAACGCAGTCCGTTACGTCCCGAATTGATGCCCGCTTTCTATCACGTCTGAACTGGCACAACACTGCCACGCTCTTAAGCCAGCTTCATACTGACAACGCGTTTTGTATGCGTCCTCATCTATTGCAAAGTCTGTTCATGCATCCAGACACCCCCGCCCCCTCCCTCCTTTATTTGGGAATATACCAGATCTGCTTTACACTTCCTGTATCTGACTTCCTGCATGGCTCATCTGGTTTTCAGGAATTTCCTGCTATACACTGGGCTCTTGCATTGTACGGTAAGTCCCCCAGCTGGAGGCAAGAACACACACCCTCCTGTTTGCATCTGAGGTTGGCTCTGCTGGTTGCTGGGAAATTCAAAAAGGTTTTGTTTTTCAAGCTGCAGTTCCAATGCAAAAATTTACCTGTCAGACTGTCCAAGAATGGCCCTGGCATTACGGGAAGGGAAGGATTAGGAGGAGAAGCACTAGTATATCATGGGATTCATAATATAACAGAATGATACACATATAGAGAACTTTGGTGTCATTGGTTGAGTGTGATAAGAGAAAATAAGGGTCTGTCTCATCACAAGTGTCATTCTGGTAACACATGACAATAAAGATTCTTGACTTTTGAGTGCAATATTTTTTTGACTATGTGGGCTGTACTGTGGAAACATCCTAACACAGCACCCAGAGGCAGAGGCATTGTTGTGGGATAGCCATAACAGCAACAGGGGAAATCCCTTTTGCCATAAAGCACCATGATGTTCATATAAGTTGTGAAGGTCTCGGGTGCCCGTGATAGACTGGCGACCTGTCCAGGGTGTACCCCGCCTCACACCCATTGACAGCTGGAGATAGGCACCAGCACCCCTCACAACCCCACAAGGGATAGCATGTTAGAAAATGGATGGTCTCGGGTGCCATAATCTTAATTCTGTTTTTATTTTTAAATTGTCGTTCTTTATATATGTAGATTCCCATGTTTAAAAACCCACAGGAAAAATACAGCTATAAAAAAAATCTGACATTTTACTAAAGAAAATAAATATACTATACTATCCTTGGCAGAATCACTAGCTTCTCTCTTAAAAAAGGAAAACCCACATGCTCTTTAGATCTCTGCTTTCAGCCAATTATACATGCTCTGTTGTTGTACCAGAAAAAAGTAGACAGGTAACTTCCACTGCTCTGAAAAAAACAAAAAACAAAAAAACATTTCTTAAAAGAGCCAAACTGCGGGTGGCTTAGGTCAGGAGATTGGCTGTAGCTGGCTGGCAGTCACAAGATGGAGAGAAGGTTGTGGGTTATAACAAAAAAAAAAATGCTGCAGTTATTTAACAGCAAACCCTCCCAGAAGTCCGCAAGCCGGTTCCCTTTAGCAGATGCTACCTTCATAGCTCCAGTACAGCGAGCAGGACCGGATGGTTGCCACCTCCTTTTCCAGGTCAGCTGAGACCACACTCACACAGTCACATCATGATGTCCTCAAAAACTCAGTGAACCTCTGACTGAGAGCCTTCAGAAATGTGGTGGGATTATTTCAACAAGGCCTGCCTGCGGGGACAGAGTCTCCAGGTAATTTGTTTTCAATAAGCCATGACTATCCTGGCCCCTGGTGACAGGTGATTCATCCCTCTGAACTCATCACTCTCACAGCCCGAGCAGCTGCTGAAAGCGCTCGCAGCAGATTCCAGCTGGATGAGCCAGACCCGTATCCCTGGGAATCAGTAGTGGGTGATTTTCCTCAATTTATGTCCACTGCAGCTACAGGGGTGCTATCAAGCGCATCGACTATTGTGCTATTTCATGCTGATGTAGGCCTACTCTGGTTTTCATCAAAGTCATCGCTGCACGTCCATTAATGAAGTCGGTCTGAAGTCAGAACATGGATCTGATTAAACCCAATTTAACTATGGTCTGGTTGCAAGTCAGAAAACCAGTGAGATATGCTAATTTATGTGTTAACTGCTGATAGTAATACAAGCTAACAATGTTGAAGCCCATTCTTTGCATTTTAATGTATTAAAACACTAATTGAACATGTTTGCCTATGGAGCCTGTACAGTGCTATATGTGTGAAAGACATAATGAGAAGCAAATTATCAGAGTAGCAAACAAGCAGTTTAGTTCTACGGCGATCACTACATTTTAAAAACAGGGCGGCCATGTTGGATTATGAGGGTAGGGACAGTAGGAAACTTCTGACTTTCCTTCCTAAAATTGCTCCACATTCTCCAACCACATACATAGTACCATAGGATAAGAACACTTTTTTTTGTTTGTTTTTTAACCTCATCTTTATGATCTTTATTATGATGTTCACGAAAGAAACTAATGTTTATTACTGTGTTCAAATGTGTGTTAACAAGGTGATACTTGAAAATTTACAGATGGGGTACTTGTTCTAAAAAGTTTGAGAACCACTGATCTACAGTGATTAAGTTCAAACGAAAACAAATGATTTGTATCAATGACTTTCTCATATTTTTCTAGTATTCATTTTGCATGTTCACACAATTTTGCATGATTTTCATCCTGCAGCCTTGTGATCTGCACTATCTAGCTCTAGATTTTCCTTCTTGTTCCGCTTTAACCAGCGCAGCCACTCTCGCTCGGTCGGCCTCGCTCCAACAGCTGAAGGTTCCCGCTCATCGACCTGTTTCTTCAATCCTCCAGCGCCCTGATGTCCTGCTTTCTTGCCTCATCTCGCTTGACTTTGCTTTCCTTCTGCCCTACCTTGGATCTATTAATCCTCCTTATTTCATAATTTCTTGGCTTGTTGCATCGGCCTTCACACCTTTACGTCTCACTATAAGTAGCTTTAGGCTGATCCGCTTAAAATGGAAAGTATAACAGCCGAGTAGATTATTTCATGTTTAACAAATATTTATTGCTTTCCTACAAAGGTGTTTGAGTACATACTTTTATTGCATTGGTTCTGCTGGAGTTATGTTAAACTGTATCGTGTAGCTGGAAATGGCTGGAAAATGGCCTATTTTTCCTTTCCAGGAGTGGTCTGTGTGCAGACTGTAGTGTAAAGTAAAAGTTAAAGTAGTAAGAGGTGCACGAGAAAACTGCCATTGATAACGTTTTCTTATAAGCACTTCACAACAGGCCGCTCTGTGCATACCCCAAACCTATCCTAGAGCTATCACGCCCCCCACCCCCCTGTATTTTACTAAGTTATCACATTTTATAATAAATGATACATTATTCGAGATTGGTTTGACTTAAAGGTGAGGACAAATGAATAATAATAAGAAAATCAAAGCAGTGCTGTGTAGTGGAGGGGGGAGTGGTGGCCTAGTTTTTAGAACGCAGAGCTTCGGTCCCAGAGGTTCTGAGTTCAACTCCCACAAGCTGCCATTCTGGGTCCCTGAGCAAGACCCTTAACCCCCAATTGCTCCCCAGGCGACGCACAGTGGCAGCCCACTACTCCCCAAGGGGATGGGTTAAGATGCAGAAGTGAATTTCTCCATTGTGAGATCAATAAATTCAATTATTAACCTTTAGCCACTAGAGGGAACTCGCTGTAACTTTCAGGGTTAGCGACATTAAAAGCCGCTGGCAACACTGCACTGTCACAAAATGAAACAGTCTCCATGTTTTGGAATCTGATAGCAGACCCCTTTGGACCAGCAGAATGAGAAGTCATTGAGTTGCTTGTAAACTCAATGACGTGAGGGGGAGCCATGGAAGAGAAGGACAGGGCAGACAACAGGCTCAGTCATCTAATTATGAAAGGTTGCAGGGACTTCAACAGCGGTGAAGATCTGACATGAAGGTCTATGAACTATACTTACTGTATTTGGTAATAATAACCATGGCCGTCAAAAACTTTGACTCGAATATGAGAAAAGTAGAAGCATGTAAGGTTGGCTCTGGTGTTTAAGGGGATCTCAGACTGCTGTAAAGCGGTGTTCTAGGTCACATGACCCATTCAGAGCTGGATCCACACCTCTCAAGTTACGTAGGCGAGTTTTTGAGAGGGGCAGCCCGCACGGAGCACCCATACGCGGCAAGTGCAGTATATTGATCTGAATAATCATTTAATATAACTCAAAATAAGCTAATACTTGGGTCAAAACTTACACAGTGCTGCTTTATAAATGTCGATATTGCTAATTTAGGACAAATAGTTATATCTTTCACAGGTTGTGATCACAACTGAATAATCTAGCTGAAAATCAACTAAACACTCCAGTGAAGTCATTAAATGTTTCCAAATCTGACATATTTCTACACAGTCTTCCACCATTTACGAACGCGATGATGATGACCTGGAATTTATATTCATAAAAGGTGGTCTAGCCTGATACGGAAGAGTCACCTTCCCATCAGTCAGGTCCAAGATTACGTCAGCAAAAATACTTGGAGGGTTTATCAGTGTGCTCCCATTTCTTTAAAATAAAGTTCTCATATGTCACTTCTCCTCTAAAGTGACTGCACTGCAACCTTCACCTGCTCATGACATCACAAAAAAATCTCATTTGAAGACTCAGCCACCCTGATAACTGGTCCGCCACCATCAGGACGTAGACAGAAGGTCCTTTTCCAACTCCAGTTAATGTTCAGTTAAATGTGTTGCCTGGAAATTCAGAGAAATCGCAAAAACACAAGCAAACTGTTGAGCTTTTTATTCTGCCCTTGAATGGTCTTTAGCCTGCTGAACAAAATCAATTATCTTGGTAAACGTATTCAAACACTCCTTACTCTAAACAAGCTTGTTAAATTTAATAATCTAGAGCTAATGCTGTTAATCTCCTTGCAAAATTAGAAATTACATTTTTGAAGGTGCTGCCAAGACTTTTACTCAACTATGCAACAAGGGATTCTATATTCTGAAAATGTTTGCCTCCCAGAGAATCTGTTCCCTCAAGAAAGGTTGCCTCTTCGTGGGTGTGTTTGTATTTCAGTTTTCCTCTCTCCATGTGTCTGTCCTACATGTTTTTTCCCCCCCTTAGATGTTTGATTTCAGTCAACACGTATATATCTATATAGTTCACTGATTTGTGCAGCACGAGTGGACACCCATTACACACGCTGGCAAACACATTAACTTTAACATTAACCGTCTCCTAGCTTATTCACCCCTGACAGTGTGTGCATGTTAATCAACCGAACTGTTCAGCAGCGGCAATTACACAAGGGTTAAAATTGCTCATAAATGCCAAAATATTTACAGTACATGGCAAAAGATCTCAACAGCAAATGAAAAGATTCACATTATATTTGTTACATTACAACTGCGCACTACAAATAGTTTGTTAGGATTTTTATAGGCTAGATCAACACAAAGCATACACAGGGGGTGATTGTGAGGTGGAGGGAAAATGACACTTGGTTTTTTTAAAATTCATGAGGAATATAAATCTGAAAAGGTTAAAAGGTGGTTCTGGAGGAAAAAAAATCAATACTTTTTAGAACCACCTTTCACTGCAACTACAGCTGCACTGATTTTTTTTTTACACTTTCTTCTTTGTAGAATAGCTTGACCTCAGCCGTATAAACAGATATGTTTTGCCACAGTCTCTGAGTCAGGTCTAACTCTGGGCTTGGACTTGGCGTAAAACACATCCTTTGATCTAAAATATTCTGGCTGTATGTTTCATCCATCTGGAAGGCAAAACTCTGCCCCAGTCTCAAGACCTTTGCAGCCTCTACCATACAGTCAGATGGAATAAATTAGAATATTATTGAAAAGTTTGTTTATTTCAGTAACTCAATTCACTCAGGGAAACACATTATATAGATTAACACAGACACTGCAAAAAGGGAACTAAAAGTAATATTTTCTTGTAATTAGTGCATTTGTTCTTGATTTGAGCAGATAAATAAGATTATCTACCAATGGAATGCGTATTTTGACCCCTAAAATAAGGTAATTTAATTTACTGCACTTGAAATAAGATGCTGGCGATGAGTTTGTTTTCCTGCAAAACAAACCCATTGGCAAATCATTTAAACTTGCCGGCTCAAATCAAGGACAAATACATTCATTTTAAGAACATTTTACTTACTTTTAGTCCCCTTTTTGCAGATGAGTGAATACGTTTTAATTATGTTTTTTCACCACCTTCTGCTGAAAAAAACAACACAGCATTTAAGATTAGTATATAGCACCAGACCCACAAAAAAGTAAAATTTTTCACATAGGAATGGAGGCTTAATAAAAAATATGTTCAATACCGGCTTTTTAAAAGTTACTTTTAATCTGACAAACTGGCCTTTTAGAAATGCAGACTGTAATTTATTGTATTTAGCTCCATTTGTTTTACCATTGCCTCTGTCTAGCTCTCCTGTATCTGATGAACAAAGGAATCTCCACAGCATGATGCTACCAGCACTATGTGGCCCCGTGGGGGACGGTGTGCTCAGAGTGGTGTGCAGTCTTAGTTATTCTTTTCTTTTCTATTGAAAAGCATGCCTCCTACTTCCTTGCTTCACACTTATGCAATACTTCAAGCCTGTGGTGGCCTATCGTACAAAATAGAATGCACTGTCTATCAATACTAGATTTATTTGGCGCATGTGTTACCATGGGACTCCACCATCAGACACTCCGGATGATAATAAACTCAGTAAACCAAAAACATTTTCAGTTTTGCTGAGAGAGGACCCACACAGAGCTGACAAGATTGGATTTGAGCTTATACCTGACCTATATCAAATGTGTAAACATTAGATTACTTTACTAACATGTAGACTTTAAAATGATGTGTGCTGTGTCAAAGTACCGGAACCAGAAAATTAACAGCTGTTTGAGGATTCAAAGATTATTGCCCACTCCTACTGCACTTTCTGTATCTGTTTGAGAGTCATTTTAAAGAAATCCATGGAATCGTTGTTTTATGAGTGGGTTTTTCCACTGACACATGTTTTTGCCACCACCACCACCACAAGGTAGCAGTAAAATACCAAACTTTCAAAAACCACCACGGTACCCAGGCTGTGGCGCTTCTTAAGGCCCAACTTCAAACAAGTGATTCCATACCTGTCTCTACCAATCTCAATTTTATCTGTAAAAGATGACAAAGTGTAAATGAAGATATTTACTTTCTGAAACTAATTAGTAAAGGAACTGTTGTCATACAATCAGTTTTTGACCTTTATTAATTATCATTGTGTAATTAAGAATGTGGTGTGAATGTTTTATGAGTGAATACAGTGTCTGCAGTGTGTGTGTGTGTGTGTGTGTGTGGGGGGGGGGGTATCTGAATAATAAGTGAATGATTAACTTCAAAATCTGAATAACATTTAAAGTTGCCAAGCAGAAGCGATGTAGTTGGTTCAGAAATACACTGAGGTCTTTCCAAGAGAAAGAGATAAGACTTGCTTCCGTCTGTAGGCCCTGCAAACGTTCGGCTATTATTTAATGACTGATAAACAGTTTTGCGTTGCCGTGATCTGCCGGTGTCATGGAAAGTTTGTGAATCAAAATGCTCCTACCTCCACGACAGATGTCTCTTATTCCATTTGTTCTGTGTGTTCAAGCTTCGTTTCCTGCGTCCCGTCGTCATGTTGGGATCGGAGACATCTGGCAGAGAGCATCTGGGCGTTTTCATTAGACCTAGTGTGGCTTGGTCTGAAGGACAGCAAAGGTGAGAACAAACAGTTAAAATCTACAATGGTGTGCCGTGATAATAACTCCAGAATCTCTGTTTAAGGGTATGAACAGCTTTGCAAAGCATAACCGTTTTCACATTTTGTCACATTACAACCAAAAAAAAAAAAAAAATAGTTTTTAGGGATTTTATGTGATAGGCCCACATGAAGTACTGAAATAAGAGTGAAGTATGCATAGTTTCAATCTGGGGTCTTCCACCATGTTCCCCAGAACCCACTGTTCTGCATGTTTTAGGTGTTTCATAGCCTCCACAACATGACCTAAATAAACGGGTGATTAACAGGTCTCTGCAGCCCTTGATGCCTGCTGGGGAGGTGTGGTGGAGCAGAGACACACCTAAAACATGCAGGGCAGTGGGTCCTGAGGACCAGGATGGAAAACGCATTCATTTTTCAAATTAAAAATGAATGCCTTTTTATGTAGCCCTTATACCCACCACTAAGTGAAAACCAGTGTAATCAATTGCTTTCAGAAGAAGAAGTTCATCTATGTGTATTTTAATTGTAGCTGTTCTGTCAAGGCCTCAGACGTTTTTAATAGAACATGAGTAAACTGTGCAGACCATGGAACACACTAGACAGGTTAGGGATATATTTATGAAGAGGTTTAAAGCGGGTTTAGTTTAGAAAACCTTCTCCTAATGTCTGCAAATCTCACAGCGCTCCATTTAATCCAATACACAAAGATGGAAAGAGTATGGCACAACTCCTAATCCACAAGAACACGGCTATTCATGGAAGCAGCCAAGAAGCCTATGGCAACTCAGGAGGAGCTTCAGGGATCCACAGCTCAGGTGGAAGAATCTGTTAATAGGACAACGTTTATTCATGCACTCCACAAATCTGGCCTTTGTGAGAGGGTGGAAAGAAAGCCATAGTTGGGGGAAAAAAAATATGTTTTTAGTTTTCCAAAAAGTAGAGGGCGCAGCAAGGAAGAAGGTATTCTAGTTAGATGAGACCAAATTTGGACTTGTCACCCTGGAAAGAATTATATGTGGCAAAACAGTCAAAGTCCAGACTTAAATCCAAATGTGAATCTGTGGTAAGGCTTAAAAATGGATGTCCTCATATAGTCTCCATCCAGTCGGACTGGTCAAAACCTTTTGAGATAAACTCATATCTGTAATTGCAGCAAAGGGTGATTGTAAATGTCATATTTTTCAGATTTTTATCAGAAAAAAATTTGGAAACATGTAGACTTTCCCCTCCCCTTCAACATTATGCATTACATTGTGTTGATCTGTCACATAAAATAAATACAAACATAAACAGCATTTAGTAATAGTAATACTTTTATAAACGTTCCGAAATAGGTTTAGTGCTTTAATTTTAAGAGAGATGTATTCTGCTACCATGGCTCAACATTAATTTAAAAATGGCTGCACCAGTAATCCGGGTAATCCAGGTCCTGCTATGCAAACATACCATACGTGCATCCACAAAAGGCATTTTAAATCCACTTAAGCGATAAAATATACAAGCTCCATAAGATACCTGCTTACATGAGCAATGATGCTCCTAAACATGTCCGCCAGCCGGCAGATTACATTTTTTTCCACAATCCTTTACGAACCAAAATGACTCGTATCTACTGGCCATTCCTTACTGTACGTGTGGGAGATGTAGAATGATGCTGTTTGCAGGGGAGGGCTGTGGGGCCTGTGAGTGGGTAAGACTGCCAATGTGAACTGCAGGAAATTATGAGCCCAGTGCATGGCAAGAATAGGAGAATGCACGCTAATCAATATATTGTTCTGTTTCACACGTACAAGCATCATCAATCACATACAGTAGGCACGTGGAGGTATTGTCATTCTCCTCTCGCCCTCTCTCTGTGACAGCAACTGTGATTTATGTTTACAAGCTGTCCTGTAGTGGGCCGACAGCTGTGCAATGTAATACTACCCAGTAAATAGAACCCAAATAAATATTACCTTTCAGTGTTATGTCTGAGAGATATTGATTCAGTTCCTTCTAAAGCTACTCTCTCTGTTTTTGTTGCTAGGACTGCATTATATTTTATCCCTTGTATTTTCTTCCACTGATACTTAGTTTGATATACTCTGCAGTCTCAAAGTAAAACAGTGACAGTGCAGCAGATTTTTTTTTATAACTCAGGCACATATAATAATACCTAATACTCCAGTTTCCTTCAGCCCTCCGAACTTCTGCATGGCTTTGATGGCCTTGGTCAACGCCTCTTTGGTCTGCAGCTGGCCGGTCACCGGGTCGGGGGGCGGGAGGTAGCCAAACCTACTCAGCCAGTCCTGGAAGAGAAACAGCAGCAGACACACTTCATGAAACAAATATTTTTTTTTTATGTTCAGTGTGTGTGGATGCTATAATTCTGTCTGTTTTGGTGTCTGAATCCAGCTGCCGCTTCCTTATTTTCAACCTTAACATCATCTGATGCCCTAAAAATCAATCAATCAGCTTTATTTCAGGAGCACATTTTAAAATATGCATGGGGGACCAGAGTGCTGTACATTAAAACAAGAAAAGGTTAAAAAAAATAAAAACATACAAAATATCAAAAGCAAAGAACCAGGTTCAATGAACACTATTTTAAAATGGCATACACGACAAGATCACTGTGTATTAAAAGCCAGGAAATAAAAGTGTGTTTTAAGAGATTTAAAAACAGAAAAAGAGGAGGTCTGTCCGATACTCAATGGTAAGTTATTCCATAACTTAGGAGCAGTGACAGCAAATGCTCTGTCACCTCTGAGCTTCAGGCTAGTTTTAGGGACTGTCAGCAGCAGCCGATCAGCTGATCTAAGGGATCGGGGCGGGCAGTAAGGCTGAATCAGCTCACATGAATATGGTGCAGCAAGGTTGTTCATACATTTGTAAACAAATAAAAGCTTAAAATTAATCTCGTAGCACACAGGGAGCCAGTGAAGGGATGCCAGGATGGGAGTAATACGCTCGCGCCTACGGGTCTGAGTTAAACAAAAAAAAAAACGAGTAGCAGAGTTCTGCACAACTGCAGACGGGCATGAGAGGTCTGGCTAATACCTATATACAGGACACCACAGTAGTCAAGACATACCGTGATAAAAGCATGGACTAGTAGATTGATTTCACAATCATTTCTTGAAATATACATTTCAAGAAACGTACATTTCTAATAGCGTATAAAATCTAAGTGGAAGCAACAAAACCAGAACTTTTCTTAATCTAAAAACTCAAAAGTGGAGATCAATATAACAATAAAACCAGAATAAAGCTTGCTCCTAAATCGGACATCGTTGTTAATGCACGGCATATGTATACAGTGACCATGTCTCTTAGCAAACTGTACCTAGGCCACACATTGTTTTCTAATAATCAAGAAGTAGTAGTAATATCCTTTATTTAACAAGGAAAAATCTCATCGAGATTCAAACCTCTTTTGCAAGAGTGACCAGGCCAAGACAGCAGCAATAAAACATACATTATCAATAAACAACACCAAGGACACAGACACAAACAGCAGTTTAACAGTTTCAATAAAAAAAGCTCCAGAGTTCATTTAAATCAGCTGGTCTTCCGGGGCAGACCCAGATTTTAATTTTACAATATTCCAGAAGCTTAAGATTAGCCAGATCTATCTTCTCAAAGATAGATCACGGTCTATCTCAAATATATAACACAAGTGTCAAAGGTAACGATGAAACCAGCTTACAATTACATGGGAGTGAGAGAATGCTGACTTGCTGTAAATTTGGCAACATTCCCCTGAAGAAAGGCTTTATGGTAAGATAAGACAATGAATGAGCTGGAACATGGTTGGAGGGATCAAGGGGAGACTTTCGAAGCCAAAGTTGTACGTACGGTCAAGCATGGTGGTGGCAGCATCATGCTGCGGGTCTGTTTTGTTGACTTTGGTGCTGGCACTTTGCACAGCGCTGATTGAGTAAAATAGAGAAAGGACTACCACTTAGTTGTTCATCTCAGACCAACAACATCTAATTCAGAAGACCAAACTATTTAAATTAACTATTCCGATTCTGCCTTTAAAAGCAGACACATATATATCCTAAATTACAGCAAACGTTTGTGGATCTAAAAAAAGAGTGTGTAGTTAAAGTTAAATCTGCTAACAGAGATTTAACCAAATATCAGTGGGGGTATATCTGTATATTTTAGCTTTCAGTTGTAACTCTGACCCTTTGTGGGATAAACCAAATCCACAATCAATTAAAATTTTTGCACCCTGTTCTTGCTTTTGAGATCCATTGAAGATGTATGTTTTATCATAATTCTACACTGAAAGAAATGTTTAAAGGCACCATAAAATACTCCAAATGCACCAACCCTATACTTGCAGAAACAAAAATATCTAAGTTGAGTTGACCTTCTGTTGATTAATTTGGATCCTACTTTTTCTAACTCTTTTTGTCAAGCAACACTGCTAAAAATTAAGAATGTCCAATAGCTGCAACCTTTTAAATGCTTTCTATTGTCAAAATTTAAATATTTTCTCACTTTCCTTTGTTTTTCATATCCCTGAGATCTATTCATCCAGTCTAATAGGCAGCCTGGCAAGCATGTTTTTATTCAACTCAAGTGCAACAGAAATGTTTTCTCCTGCAATAACACAAATTATAATAAACAGAAGGATTGACAGATATTCTACTCCTCAGAGACAGATAAAGTTAGACAAATCCCCCTATGGAAGACAAAAGCAATTCTTGAAGTACAATGTAAGTCCGAAATATACCAATTTCAAGAAAAAAGTAAAACTTGTGTGTTTTGATAGGGTATAATAGAATTGGTGAAAGAAAAATGTTAGTTTAATTTAAACTGAAGAACACTTTGCTGTGCAACTGTCACTTAAATCTTAGTAAAATGTTTGTTTCTGCAATACAGAATAAGGTGAAGTGACAATCTAAGCCTGAAACAATTTTTTATTCACTGTCTGACATTAAATCAGACTACCCCTTTCCTGTTTTACGTCAGTGTGATCGGAATGCATCCGTTTGCTAAATGCCAGAATATAAACAGAACATTTTTAATTAGTTTCTTCAAATTCAGACGTTTTTGTTTTCCTCAACATTCGGTAGAAATGCCTTTAAAACTATGTGACTTGGGTCTAACCTGTTAGGGTCCTTACAGAAGGTTTCTCACAATAGTTTCCTGGAATTTTGGCCCATTTCTCTTAGAACTGGTGTACATTAATCAGGTTTGTAGGCCGAATTGCCAAATCTTCAGTGTCAAGGTCAAGGATTTGTGATGGCCATTTGTGCCCAGGATTTAATTTCTTAGCCAATATCTTGAGAAGTTGTTTTAATAATTCTGCAAAATACATCATCATCCTTTCTGATAATACACTCTGCACCAAGCCCTGCTGCAGCAAAACACCCATGTAAAATGACGCTGCCACCTCCATACTTCAGCCTTGGGTTTTTAGTATCGTCGGTCCAAAGCAAAAAATAAGGTCTAAATCTCTGCGTGCCAGTGCGAATTGAGATTTTTCCTTTTTCGTGTTCCTCTTGGAGTAATAGCTTCCTGCTCCCCTGGTGGTCTTCCAGCATCAGGCTTTGTTTCAGTTTGGCTAATGACTTGTTTTCAGCTTTAGCAAGGATCTTTCTAAATTATTTTGCTTTTGTTTTGTGGTTGATAAACACATTTTGTAACAAAATATGTGCATCACTAGAACACAGCATTTATGTCCTTCCTAAACTGTGTGGTGACTGGACATACCCATGCTGTTAACACGTGAACGTGTCACCTTTGGGCAACTGGAAATTGTAGAAAAGGATGAAGCAGAGATGTGGAGGTCAACAAGTCCTAAAATACATACTGTACAAGTCACCCTCTAATTAACTCAAATGTCATGAATTGACCCATCAGGAGCTTCAAATTGATCAGAAGCCATGGCATCTACATCTAGAATTTAAAGGCGTTTTAAAGGCGCCATGATTTTAGTGAACTTCTTACTTACTTTCAAGAACGTTAAATACAATTATTCAAAATATTATTTCATTATTCTTGCAACTAGAAATTACTTAGTTAGGTAATCCTAACTAACGTAAAACAGCGCAAACAGAAGTCTTTTTATAAAGTATGTAGACATTTGATTTCAACTGTAAGTTTGATATATTTAGAAAACAACTGCATGTTCTCGTTATTACATTAGACTCTTAGATTAGTACCACCAAATATTTTAATAACCAGATAAATATCACGGAGGCAACCCCTCAACCCTTTTGCCAATAAAACCACAGCAGGTGTCAGCATGCAAAAGGTGCTTTTAGGATCTGTGTTTATGCCAGGTGATTGAGATTTATTTGAAAGCCTTTAGACGTGAATGAAGAGTACTGTAGGTTTGCAGAGTTCAATACAAACGACTAACTCTGTATTTATTTAGCATATTCTACATGTGGCCTGGGTGGACTAAAACTCTGACAGGTGTTGCTGAGAACGCAAAGTGTTTTAAAGTTCAAAAGAGATCAATTTTTCAGAAATCAAATTGTAATTCGGACTAAAGACTTGTATACTTTGGCCATACATTAAAAAATACTGTTAACCTTTCAGTGGGGTTTCCAGAATCTCCCTGGGAACCCAGCTCACAGGGTAAGGTGTAGAATAGTAGCCCTTATATAGTTTAAACATTCAGCCTAAGGTCTAAACACACAAGCCCTAATCTAAAAATAAAAAAAAATGCTTTACATGATCATCTTGTTACTAAAAAATAAAATAATAGGGAGGGGTGTAAGTAATTACTTCAAATCAGTTGAGAAAAATGTGGAATAATTATCCAACCTCTATATGAGAGGCAGATAAAGGCCTCCTTCTTCTGTTCAGTTCATAAATATATTTCCGATAACAGCTCCAGTTATGCCAATAACAGTGGAGCATGTAGAGTATGTTGTGCAACAATGCACATTACAGCAGTTAACCGCATGCATTAACCAATGTTAATGTCTAGATTCAAAGATCAATGGGGCACTGTGAGGTGCTCCTGATGGTAATGCTGCTTCGAAACAAATGATTGCTGGCAAATGAAATGACGCCATAGGCCGCGTTGATTAGCATCTCTAAGAGAAAAAGGAGAGGGGCAAGGAAAGAGCACTACTATTAATCAAATTATGTGAGAACCTTTTTTTTTCATACTATCCATATTTCTTAAACTGGCATATATACTGTAAACACTTTGATTTGGTTGAGAAGAAACTCAGTAACTCCAACATGACACAATCTTGCCACTTTTTTCCCCCCTTATAACACCATTGAAGACCTTCCTTGCAATGTAATGGCCTATGACAATACGCTGTTTCTCATAGATATCTTTAGATGAATGCCACGCAAACTGTGGTACTAAAAACACTTAATCTCAGGCTAAGCTATGAAAATGCTTCCCCGATGAAGACTCGCTTACATTATGCAAAGTGCTTGTCACAACAAGGGGACCACATGTTTCTTCTTAAATTCAGCTTTTAATCATCCCACTGAATCACTCGCTCTGCATAAAACATTAAACAGAGAACACGGTCACGTGACCATTAACTATGCAGCTAAAAAAAGATGATGATGTCACAGCTAAAGTAACTAACTCATTCCCAGCACAGCAGTACACTGTTTGTTTTACACGCATTATACAGAGCGGAGGACATCCCACGTAACCTTGTGTCATTCATTCCTGTTTTGACACACCATTGGCAAGGCAAGGCAAGGCAAATTTATTTATATAGCACAATTCAGTACAGAGACAATGCAAAGTGCTTTACATGATTAAAATATAGGAAAATAAAACAGAATAAAAGCAAGCAGGAATAAAATGTAGAAACAAAATAGAACACCATTATACTATATGTGATAAGAAACACTTTTACAACAACTTTGGTGCACATATGCCAATTATCAATTCGAAAGAGGTTTTCACAATACAGTTATATCACAAAAACAACAATGTAGAATTAACCAATTCATTATTTTATCTTTTGGCTGTATGCACATTCTAAGTTAGCTGGCTCAAAGAAGGCTACTGCATTCTGTGTAGCCAAAGGGTAAGGGGAGTCCGGCTGTGTGGAAATATTTCTGACAGCCCCACATACACAGGAGGTGTAAACTCGATGACGGCTATCTATTATTCTTTTTAAGGTAACAGAGTTGGGAAAATTGCAGTTGACAAACCAAGAGCGACATGTCTGTTAAGGAGCCGACCACAGGCTTGCTACTGCAGCAGATAGCCAGACTAACTGAGCAACTAATATTAGCGTGTTGTTCTGACCCTGTTACTCTGTAAAGAGCAGAACATGAAAAAGTAAATTTTATGTGCTATAAGCACTTGAAAAATGAATTAGTGAGTTTATTATATATTTTGTTAAAGTCTATGAACCAGAATAAAAAAATAAACAACTAAATGGTTTGCAGAACATTATTACACATAAAATCAATGTGCCGTAATGTTTTAAAAACATTAGGAATATGTATTGTTGTTCTGTTCTTCAACTGAAAAGAGCCCAACATGTGGGGTTTGACATAATGTGACTACTATAGTTTCTGCAGTGCTATCTGCAGTGTTTTATTTTGTCAAACAATGCAACACATCACTTATCCTAAGAATGTAACACCAGGAGGATCTGAATGAATCCGTTTGGCATGTTGTAACAGGAGCTCTGTTTTCAGTATAAGTGGGAGCTCTCAAGCTATGCATTGTTTGCTACTAATATTGCAATAATAATTTTCCGAAGGTAATGAGTATAATTTGTGCCCTAGTTCTCATTCGCAATGCAGCACAGGGCTGTGCTAATAATATCAAAAGAGGCATCTTGCAGCAGAGTGGAGCGGGGCTCACTGGAGTGGCTCACTCTGCCACCTGAAACTGGCTGCAAGAGATAGAGTTGTACGACCTCCAGAAACGGTGTCAACATGATAAAAAAAAAAGACATGTCCTGAAACACAGACACAGTAAATGGAAGTACAAAGCAATTTCTAAATCCCAATTTTTTTGTCTCTTAAATGAGGAAGGAAGCAGCATTTATACTGCCAAGCTTGGTGGCTGTCTTTGTCAGAACACTCGGCTTTTGTAAAATCTTTCCGAAGCCCTTCTGTGTTTGGCAAAGCAGTATGGATTCTTTTTTTTCTTTTTCTTGTAAGGGTTACAGTGCAGAAGTAAAGAACAACAGCATTGGCAAATTACTATAAAGATGGCTTTCAAAGTTCTTGTTTTGTGTATATCCTGAATGGTATTTAGGAAAAAAAAAAATCAGGCAAAAAAAAAAAAAAAAAACTTTTAGCAGATAAGAATATAGATTTTCTGCACAGTGCCTTGTTAAAGTATTCATAATCCTTATATTTCTGTTCTTTACAAACTACAAACTGGACTGTATTTGGATTTTATGATAGATTGGAAAAATGTGTTGTAGATAAGTCCAAATTCATAGATATAGCTTTTAAATATGTTTCATTAATGAAATTCAGAAAAAAACTGTGTTGCATTTGCATTCAGTCTCCCTGAGTCAATACTTTGTCGAGCCACATTTCACTGCAATCACCACTGCAAGTCTTTTGGACATCTTCTCTACCAGGGTTGCATTTTTTCCCCCATTCTTCCTCATAAAATAGCTCAAGCCCGGTAAAAGTGGAAAGAGAACCTCTGTGAACATCAATTTTCAAGTCTTCCTTTAAATTTTTAATCGAATTTACATCGGGACTTTGACTGGGGCAGTCTATTGCATTAATATGCCTTGATCGAAACCATTCGATTGTAGCCCTGGCAATATGCTTTCGGCTGTTGTCCTGTTTGAAGGGAAACCTCTATCACAGTCTATCTTCTGCACACTAACTGGCTTTCTTCTGGGATTGCTCCATCCATCTTCTCCTTACTCTTAAACAGCTTCCCTGTCCTTGATGAAAGACCAAATTTATACACCATGAAGCTACCATCACCAGTTTTCACTGTAAAATGGACTGTTCAAGATGATGTGCAGTTAGTATTCTTCTACACACAGCATTTTGCATGCTTTACTTCTTATGGTTTTCTTTTAACAACGGTTTTCTTCTTGCCATTCTTCCATTATCACCAGATTTGTGGAGTTTTTGACTAATATCTGTTGTGTCAAGAGCTTCTCCCAACTGGACTGGGGATCTCTGCAGCTCCTCCAGAGTTGCCATGTCTTGGTAGGTTGCAGTTCATCCACACTCTACTTTTAGTGATCCCCCACACCTTCAGAACTCAATGAGACCGAGCTTTCCATCTAGACCGGGGATGCACTGCCTCGTGTTCTACCGAGTTTGGGGATACCTTTAAAAAGCAGATAAAGACAGTTTTATTCCAGGAAACCTTGAGTAACACTTGAGCTTTTCTGATAGGCCTTTATGGAGGTGTTGTGCTTTTGTTTCTGTATTTTAGCTTGCTGTGAATTTTGTTGGGTGACCCATCTTGTGAAGCATTTCTGTGACATATCTGTGAAAACATGCTCTATAAATAAATGTTTACTCACTTTAGTGGATGTTATAAACTGGGCACTATGAGATTTCACAGCTTGTGAAGTTGTTTTAGAGCCTCACATGCTTTAAACTCCTCCACCACTTAATCTCGGCCCTGTCTGCTGTGTTCTTTGGTTTTGATTATGCTGTTTGTTCACTGATATGCCCTAACAGACATCTGAGGCCTTCACATACCAGCTGCAATTATACTGACATCAAAACTACATGTGATGGTATTTACTTATTGGCTGCCGTCTGAAACCAAGTGGCTGCAATGGACTTTGTTTAATAGTTTCAGAGTGAAGGGGGTTGAATATAAATGCGTTTTTAATTGTAAAATAAATATTGATGAGGTACATTTTGTTGGTCTAATGAACTGAATCACAACAAAACACACAGAGGGTTATTGTATTGTCACAAAACTATGAAAAACTTCAAAAGGCTTGAAAACTTTCACAAGGCCAAAGTAAGTGGAACAATGTTGGCTCTCATATCTTGATTAATTAGATGGTTTTGGTTACATTTCACTGCAGGGAGAGAAAAAAAACAAACATTTTATACAGTAATTGCTCTACAATGCCACTAATAAGCCCTCTTCAACGTGCTGCTTCTGCTCTCCAACCTTTCCGAATTCACACAGACACCAAAAGGAGCAGATGTAACAGTGTCCCAGTGCGTGCTCCGAGCGTGGCCCAATTTTTGGTATCAGATGCAGCTCAACAGCATCCAGGGTGAAGAGGGCTGCCATGCTGGCTCTCCCTTTCCTGCAGATGTGGAATTGGCTTTCTCCTATATTGGCTTTAAAATGCAAGAACAATTCCCTTTCCATTCTGTGTTTCAGGCATATCCACAAGGGCGAATATAAGCTGAAAACAGAAAAGCAGAAAAACAAGTCACTCAAATGGGATTTTTTTTAAGGTTTGGAAACACAATTTTGCCCACTGGAGGAGCGAGTGTTCTTTTTTATGGCCGCATGGGTTATTTCTAATCAGGAAAATATGAATGTTTTAAGTAACCTAATCTTTTATAGTGTTTTTTAACTTAGAAATTTCAATGAAACCTTGTTAGTGATGTGCTTTTTAATGAATTTGTGCTAGTTTTAAATAATGTTTTCACAGAGTTATTTATGTATTCTTTTTATCTTTGTGATAGTATGGAAGAGTGCAAAGTGGCTGTGCTGTGTAACCTCTCTGTCCAAGGCACATTTATCCCAAGGGAAACAAATAAAGAGACTTGGATTGTGACTTTGACAATAATGAAGCATAATAAACTGCTTTTCTATATCCTTGTGAAAAACATTACCAGTAATGCAAATTCCAGCTTTTCAGTATATTTAATCCCCATTCAAACACCTTCAGAAATGCAAATTGTATTCAATATTTTTGCATGAATCTCCCAATTGTTTGCTTTGAGACTAATGCAAGACTCTGTATGACCTCTCTTTAACAAGGCAGAGAAGTAAGAGTTTTTCAGCAATGAACAGAAAAACTGTAAAACTGAAACAAGTAAAAATATATATTTTTTAAAAGAACTGACCAATATGTGCTTGGCCTTCAGGATGTTTACTGGAAAGTGGTGCTTCACTGTTCTGTGTGCTTGCCTATTTTAGAGCAAGGTCGTTGTTCTACACAGAGAAAAACTCCAGTCTCTGTCATCAATCTAACTGTCAAAAGTTTACTTCACAAAACCCTTCCCATGGAGCAGAGACACAGTCACACAAAAAAAAGGTAAGGACAGATGAGTGATATAGACACAAAAAGGGAAGAATGAGAAAAAAGACACAGAGTGAAACAAAAGGCGATCTCTTGAGTCTCAACATCAGCGAATGCTCAAGGGAGCTTTCTGTTGTACGGCCTTGTAAACATCAAACCACACCACTGACTATGATTTCACACACCACAAGAGAGAGGGGGCTGTGTGTAAACGCAAGTCATGCATGAGGAGCATCAATAATGCTGGCCACGAAGAAAGAGGAGAAACACAGAGATGCTCTTATCACACACGCCAATATAGGCCATTACATGTTTTCTATTGATCTTGCTCTATACGGACTACCTTAAACATGTTTCAAAGAAAGGAGGGACAGCAGGTCAGCAATCAGCTCCACCCAGGGTGCGTGGTGATGCCAGCTGAGAGGGCGTACCCAACAACTTCTACTGCCAGACGGCTTAAGAAAGTTCCTGAGGGCTTTTTATTACTTTTTTGTTTCCATCATTAAAATGTGTTTCCTTTTCAACAACCTGATAAAAATCTCAATGCAACAACTTTTTTCCCCTACTATAAGCAGCTTTGTTTTTACCCAATAAATGGAGGATATTGGCACCAAAGTACACATTTAACTTTTATTTGCAGTTTATTTACTGGCCAGCTTGCCGTTCACTACATTTATTTTAAAAACTCATGAGGGTCAAATAAGGGAAACAGAATCAATAACAAGAGCTTAAAAGAATCGATTACAGACCTTTCTGATGGTGGAATGTATAATCAGGATCACTGGTATCCCAATCTGGATACAGTAAGACCTTGTCTGATGAGGGGTTGACAGGAAACCGACTGGTTCCGCTACTAGCTGTCAACATATCCAGCAACTCTTACATCTTGTGAGAACAATGGCAGGCAAGAACCAGCTGAAAAGATAACAGAAATAACCCAAATACCGCAAAAAAATAACAAAAAACAAACAACAACAAAAATACCCTGTCTGCTCTGTGTTCCACGGTTAAAAGGTAATCCAGTAATGCAGTAACCCAGTGAGACATTTCAAGTTGCACAGGACAGTTTCCCTAGTGCCCATTTAGCAAATTGGATGATTGACACATCCGTCAAATTGTCAGAGCCAACAGAATCCAGGGGTCCTAACAAAACTCCCATAGCCAACACCATTCACCAATTACAGCGAGGGAAATGCATTCGCTAGGGAAGCATAAGCAAGGAATTGTAGCTTCGCAGTTTTTTACACGGTATCCAGGAGACAGAAAAGCTGAAGTCAGAGGTAACAACACTGTGACTCGGGGACGTAGAACACCGAAGGCAAGACTAAAATGATGTTACTGGCTTCATGAAATAGACCTGATGTTTCCTTTTCTGCAGCTAGTTTTTCAAGTAGAGATTATATATGAATACCATTGGAAAGATAAGAGTTTGGGCTGAAATTCTAAAGGTCGTTTATGTAAACAGGATCGTGTTGTGCCGTCTTTAGCGTCCTCTTTTGCATTTAGCTGTTAAGTGTTGGGACTAGGTCTTGTTGAGTTAGAAAAAGTTGTTTCTATCAGTCCGATGAGCCCTCAAGTTATACAGGTTAAAACACAAAGTAACACGAGCAATGTAGATTGTGACAGCTCTGGTCTCTCAACTTGTATGCTTTCATGTGGCCGAGAGGTGCAAACAGCAAAAGCAAATTTCTATTTTGCAAAACATTTTATACACTCAAAGATTTAGAGATGGATTTCTTTTTTTTAATTTAATCTAATGGGATGATGGGAATATCATACGCTCCAGAGGGCAAAAAGAAACACAGCTGGTGCAACCAAAGCAGGAAGGGGGCGGACACGTTTAAGGCTTTAGTATTAAGTCTGTTAAATGGAACTCTGTTTTAAACATATTTCACACTGAGTACAAACATGACTTTAAATCTCCTTGTCCCAAGAAATAAATTCAAGCAGAATCTTAATGCGTTTCCTTCGACACCCACCCAACATTTTGCCCCTCTTCACCTCACCCCCTCTTGCACTGACTCAGCCTTGCTCCTGCACATCTTGACATGAGGTCAGTCAGCGCAGGCCTGATTTGAATCAGTTTCCTATTAAACAGACGCACAGGGGGAAACAAAATAAACAGAGTGGAAAGAGGGCTAGACTGATGAGAACACAACAGTGAGCAACTGAGAGACAGCTGGACCTTCTTATCACCCCCAGGTCAACACAAAGAAAAGAAATAGGAGATCTCTTTCAGAAGCAGCGGGGAAATCTCAAATTGAGATGAATGGGATGGAGAATGATGTGAAACAGCTACACAAGGAAACTTTCCCAATATTCTGCACAGAAGCGTGCAAAAACACCAGAGTTTAGATTATAGAAAGCCGTGGTATGTGCTAATGATCTATAATAGCAGACGCTTCAGAGTCTCTCTGCGTTTGTTGTGGAGTGTCTATTAAACGTGTGGTTTAATACATCTGTTAATGAGACAGCTTGTTCCCCTACAGTTGACAAGCTAAACGTATGATTGGCAATGCGATATTTATGTTGGCTTTTGTCGTAGTAAACCCTCCACCTCACATACTCTCCACGTCTGCCTAGTGAATCTTTACAACCTTGCCATTTGCTTTAGGTAGAAAAGAAACTGTCTTTCAGCATTTATATGCCAGATGAAGAAGATAGCATTTGAAATGGATTAGAGAAAGCAGGGAGAGTGAAACCGAAGCAACACAGGGCTGATTTTCCAGCGTAACGGTGCTAAGCGCCTGACTAATGCAGGACATTTACTGCTTCTTAAGTTAGCCGCAAGAAGCATCAGTTTAATATTGTCGGATGAATAAATGTATATTTTCAAATGCTTTGCACCAGAGATCTAAACTATATGTAAAACGCTGCACAAATGCTCCCTGTGAACTATATGAGCACATAGTCCCATAAACCCCAAATCCAAACTGGTAGTGTTATGGTCATTCAGGATATAATTTCTCATTTATCACACTGGACAGCAGTTGTTTCAGACAATGGTGCGGCATATCTTGTGGGCATTATTGCTGCTTCTGTGTTTTCCCTTTAATCCAACAATATAAATGTAACTTTGACCAGAAATTACAAGAATTTTTTTTTGTTTAATTCTCTTAGTCCTATGCCACAGCTAATGTGACAGAAAAAAACACATTAATTTCAGGGTTATTCGGCTTAAAATGTTGACATATTTAAACAGCAGGTATTTCTGAATGTATTACACTATTAGCTTGTCCATCTTAACCTGCCGAGCCATATTGATAAAGTTTAGCACTTTCTGTTCTGCACATTATCAATCTACCAACCACAGGTTGATTTCAGCCACTCACGGTACCAAATGAAGATATCGTAAGCTGCATGAGCCATGAGAAACCACAACAAGTTGAAGACACGCTGATTTGGATAGTGACACTAGAGACAAAAGTCCCGCCTTAAACCACAATACTGCAACATGATTGACCAACTCGTTTTAGGTCGGTCTTCAACGGCTGAAGCGGGACAAGATAGATTCTCGTGTGCTTTTGAACACACAAATACTGCAAGAATTGCGTTTGCAGGCTGATTTATGTCCATGCGAGTAACTGGGAATTAGAGTCAAGCTTGAAGGTGTCGATTTTGGAGGAGATGGTGTTCTAGTATCTTCCGAAATGGCAGACCTTATCCATAGTGGTTCCTAGGTTGTTGCCAACACACAGCCTCCTGTTATCAGTTTAAAGAAGCCATTTATGGAGAGAAATGACCAAAAGCTGTTGTCCAGCTAGAAGACTGTTAATAGCACGTAATCCAGGTTCCATTTGTGGAACATTTAACCAAATTTTGTGCAGAGGTATTATTCAATAAATTCAACTATGCATGTTTAAGAGGCTCGTCCGTCAGATTAAAACTACCTGTTAAAAAAAAAAAAAAAACTTTAAGCAGTTACTAAACATACATTCATTAAGCCCCCATTTCTGTATGAAAAAATGTTAATCTATATAACTTGTTACCCTAAGTGATTTGAGTTACTAAAATACTAAATACTAAAATGCTTGTCCATAATATTCTAATTAATTAAAGATGACATGTTTCAGCATGTGTTTATATCATGACACTGACTGTATAAGAGAAAAGCTAGGATAAATTCCAACTTATGCATTCAATTCTTGTTTTCAAAAACCACAGCTGTTGTATGTCATATAAACAGCCCAACCTGGAAACAGAGGATTTCAAATAAAGAATTAAAACAATATGACATTCCTAGCTTGAAGTGCACATCAGTACATGTGGTTTTTACTGATATTGTTTCACACTTCTATTGTTTTTATTATTGCACTGTTAACATACTGTACATACAGTTAAATGACATACAGATCAAAACTATCTAAAATCAATTCAAATTAATATTTCCATTCATAGCCCCACACAGGGGGATTTTCTCTCTGCATTCAACCCATCCCTTAGGGAGCAGTGTGCTGCCACACTGAGTGGTCAACAGGGAGCAATCAGTGTTCAAGGGTTTTGGTCATGGACCCACAGTGACAGACAGATTTAAACTGGCAACCGTTGCAGCCTCGCTGAGACACAAATGCCTGGCTCCCTAACTATTAGGCCACCACTCCCATCTAACAGTGATTTAAGACTTAAGAAATATTGACTGATTGTTAAAAAAGGAGGAGCTATTTTACATCATAGTTTGGGATTTGCTTTAAAACGATGATTTGAGAAAGTTGCTAAAACGTGAATTTATAAGTCCCTAAAGACAACATAAATGTTCAATAAATGTGAGATTCATAGTATCTGGACTTTTTCCTTTTAAGATCAGCTGGTTAAATATCTGGTTAAGCATCTGTAAGGTACAGTCGTCCAATTCAAGTTCAAACCTTTGTGGAAAATTCGCCAGACAAAAATATTACAAGGTTTTCATAACTCCAAAAAGTAATAATCCTGAACATGGGGAATGTTGAAGAAAATGTAGTGGAATATTATCAGATCATTTAAATATATTCTGGTAGTGTTCCAGAATTAATTCACATTGGAGGGAGGTTGTGAATTTAAAAAATAATCAGCTTAGAACCTGATTTTAACTCTAGCTATTATTAAATGGAAAGACAGTGTTCAGTAAATGTATTGTATAGAACAATTGACTCACTCTCTCTGAAACGTGCAACCAAGAAAAGTGAAAAATACTGGAAAGAATGAAAGTCATACATAAAATAATATGTGCATTCCCCGAAGACATAGTGTGAAACATTGGGATTTGCTTTTAGTAATTCTTAATTCCAAGACCTGTCGAACTGGCTTCTGGCTCTTAGAGTATCAGATCTGAGGTGTAAATATGATAGGGGAGACCGGGGCTAGTTGTCACACTTTTTACACTCATACATAAATATTGGAATCAAAACACCATATATAAAAAACTTATGTATCAGATGAAAGGTATTTTTTTTCATATCTTATTTCTGTGCAGCGTTCTAAGCGATCTAATGGAGCTTGTCACCATGTGACAAGTTGCCCCTCCAAAGGGTAAGTTGTCACACTATATGGGGTAAGATGTCACACAGGGTTTTGCAACCAATAAAATAAGGGCAAAATTAATTTTGTTGTTATTTTTTTAATGTTAAGTGAATAAATGACAATAACTCACTTTTACTACTAATGAAATAACATGAAATAATATGCAACATACATTATGAAACTGACACTTAAACTTTGAATACAAACAAAAGAACAAAAGAAAATCTCATGAGTCAGACTCCTCATCTGAGTTGCAGCTTTTGGCATAGCATAGCTTATGTAGATTGAATTGCCAGGAGCACATGCATCATATGAAATAACATGAAATATTATGAAACATTGATTGATAGCTGTCTGACCCCGAATTTCCGCTGGTGTAAATGTTTTACAGCATCACCCCAAAGTACGGTAATTGACATTAAAGTCCTTGTGACAACTTACCCCAAAATGACTGTGACAAGTTGCCCCAAATGACCATATTTGCTAATTCTAGCTCTATCTTAATGTTAGGCTAAATCAGAACAATGACTGAGCTATTACTGGATGCCTTAATATCTACTTTAACAAGTCCATATGTATAACTGCTAGAATTTTTATCTGAATGAAGGTTATTTAAACAAATTATAGAGTTAATATTTTTTACTTTGGGTAGTGGAAAATGATGGTCAATTGGTGCTCACCTCAACTTACAATGTCTTGTCCTCTTTTCACTCAGTCCGTAAGACCTGATCATGCAAAGGAAGAAAACTAGTATTCCGCTTTTTGGTTGCACCCTCTATGGAGAAGATAATTGCAATGTGACAACTCACCTGTGTGACAACTAGCCCCGGTCTCCCTTACTTATTATACCCACTCACAATGACAATTTATTTTCTTATTTTTGTGTTGCTTTTTATTTAATTTATCTTTTGTATTGTGTGAATTATATCTTTTACAAAGCTATCGGAATAAGGTTCCTAAAAAAGATTGTATGGAGAGATCACACAGTGATAATCGAGACACTGTAAAAAATGAGACAATTTAAAATTGTTAATTACTGAACTGTTGGAGCCTTTTTTTTTGGAGAAAAACTACCCTTATCAAGCTTTTACAAATAGATACTTCCCCTTTGACAAATTGCTGTGAATAGATCTCATTTTACGTCATAAAGATAAGCCAAAAGATTGATAACAGTTGGATAATAGAGAATTTTGGAACATGTTTTATCTAAACCAGGGCATCTAGAACTACTGACAAAATCAGACATATATTGTTTAAAACATGTAAGTTCCAAGAATCAGTAGCAGGTTTAATCGGTAAATTACTTCATAAAACAAAGAATTTGACTGTGGTACCACTTTGCTCTAATTAGAGGGATTAAAGCTATAGTTGGTAATCCTGTTCAGAAACACTTTTTGTTATACTGGGTGAAATGGACAGTAGTAAATACATTATATATTCAAAAATAGGAGCTTAAAAAATTGGATTTCTGTGAAAGCTGCAGGCCTGTAAAAACAATCGTTGCCGTTTGATCCAAATAGCCTGGATTTGTCAAAGTTTTGTTCCTGCTCTCACCCCCTTCTGTCCCTCAAGTTCCGGGGGTATCGCCTTATCTATTGGTTGCCCAACATGCCAATCATTCTGACACGCTCTCGTAACGCCAGTGTGAGTGTCCGTTCCTTGTTAGTTTCCATTTGCTGGGTGGACACGCGTAGCCTCGTGAGACCATCCTGATCTCGCGAGCTTTCAAGGTTTCACTCGCAGATCAGTCTGGCTACTCTCCGTTAAAGAAAATTTGGAGCCGTTCACCAAACGAACGTCCAATCAGCGTTGGCTTTGAGGCGGGTTGAGGTGTGACGCAACGAGAAGCGCAACAGTTCAGTCTTAAGAATATGGCGGCTTCAGCCGATGAAGCTAGCGTTAGCGTGGCTATCGAGCAAGTTTTATCGGAATTAGAGAGTATTTCTTTGCTGAGCTAACGAGCCTTTACCTGCAGCAGCAAGAGTAGCTTGGCTTGTGGTTGTGTTTTCGTCGTCGCTCGTAACAGAGCGACGACGAATCTGATTGGTTCATTTGGCCCGTCTATCACCAACATAGGCCAATCAGCTAACCAGTATTTCCGCCCCTTCCCAAAATTACTTCAACGGAAGGTTTCCAGATGGATATGCGGAGCAAATCTATCTGGCGGAGTCAGGTAAGGACACGCGCGCTTCTAGTGTTTATGTTTACGTCCGGTCAGCTTAGCGGTTAGCTTCCGTGTTAGCTGTTCATTGTAGCTCTGCTGCTCTCACCATAGACTTTGAACATTGCTGAGAGTCGCAAAAAGCAAACCACGTACAAGTTTATGAGAAGAAGAGGAAGGCCTCATTAGAAAGAAATAAGACCACATGGATTTGGGAGATTTTTTTCACATGGGATCCCCCTGAGGAGCAAAAGGGCATGGTAAGACGGTCTTGCACATCTACAGTTTTTCATAAAGGGACTAGGGAAAATGTCTGGAAAAATCACTGACTACCCTTAAGTACAACAAAAAGGCATTAAAAAGCATTAAACTTGATGCCCCAGTCAGTGGGGCAGGCTAACAACCCCACTAACCACACCCTAATGTTAGGAGAGGGCAATTTACAAGTGCATTTAGATATGCAGGTTAAAAGTTTGGAGCCTTTTGGATGAAGAGCAAAACATTTTTTAACTACAATGAACTGAAGTCCAGTTGTTTTGTTATTTTAACCTGTTTTGGATTTGCCATGTCCTGGATCACTGAGAATCGTCACCAGCATTACGATTCGTAACAAATCCTGACACAGACTGAGACATTAGTGCAAAGATCAGATTAAAATGTGTTTAAAACAAAGTCAAACACAAAAACATATGAATCAAAACAGCTGACACTGTAATATGTTGCAGACACAAGCTGATTGACGACACTATCCAGAGAGCGATGAGAAAAATAGCCTTGTAACACATGCTATGTTTTGTCAAAGAAAAAAGAGGTTTTCAGGTTTAGAGAAAAACTGTGAAATGTAAAAGTTAGCTTGAATATAATGATTATTAAATTAGCATAAGACATAAGAACTTGTAACAAATTTGTTTAAAGATTTATCTTTATCCATCTTTGATCCAGAGCTGTTTTCCTTTATAAACATGTATGTTGCCTAATGCAACATGTCTAATACTTGAAAACCCTTGAAGGTTTCCTTACATTGAAACAGTGTCACCCTAATCTCTCGCCTCACCTGGTAAACAATGTGTGCACTGCAGAATTATCTCCATGTGTCGGGAAGTGGAGAGTTTTGTGTTCAGGGGAGCTAAGCATGTTTCAAACGTATCATTTCAAAGATTAAAAATTCCATCCTTTTTGAGCAGACCAGCAGTGCCACTGGCAGTGAAAAGGCCCCACAGCATGATACTTGCACAACTGAGCTCCTCCAAAGATAGAACAGCTGATTGGGGCCAATCTTTGTGTTTTCTGATCACCAACCTTTTCTCCAAAAAACACTTGGCTTGCATACGGTACTTAATCTGGATAATTTGCTTCTTTCTTCACTGCCTAGGCTGTTTACAAACATCCTTAACTTTCTTTCATGTGAGGGTGACAGTTTATTTCAGATGTTAGATACATGTTGACAACTTTGTTCTGTAAAGACGGTTTGTAAAGTTTAAAGTGGACTAACATCTGTTGAAGAACAAAAATCTGTTTACATACAAACCATAATTTTTGATGAGTGTGTAAATATCCAGTTAGAAAATACAGAAAATGTTATGGTTTATCTAAAAATTAGCTAAGGCATTTATCCTCCTAAGTTGGGGTGTATGTATATAATTCAGCCTGTATTATGTTGGGCTTTTAAGGATTAAAGAAACTTGTGGATGCAATTGAAATCATTGCTGTTTTTAATCATCAATGTTATGTTTTTGTGTAAACATTTTATCCTGGAAAAATGCATATTCTATTTTTCTTGACAGATTGTAAATTAACTTTTGACGACAACTGTTTATAGAGCATCATTAAATCCTAAAATGTGTACATTAGGTTTTTTTTCCAAAGAAAAATTGGCTCTTTGTTTGAGAATAGAGTGAAATGGAGGTGTAAACATAGAACCTTGTTTAAAAAAGACCTCACAACTTTTCAACTAATAGAAACTACTAAATCTGTAGAAGATGATGTAGCCTCTGAATATGTTTGCTGTGGTAGATTTTCTAACTCCAAGACTTTATGGAATATGATTTGTTTATTATCTGTAGAAGTGAAGGTTCTGTTAGACTGTAATTTTCTCGGTAAATGTAGAGTGTAATAATAAAGAACAGCTCTCAAAATACGTTGAATTTGCTCATGAAGCAAGAGCTTTCAGCAAAGCAGATTTCCATTACACCCTGAGACTCTATGCAAAAGCAGTGGTGACACTATGATTCCCTAATCAGTTGAAGCAGCTTTCCATTTTATATCACCAGCTTATTTTGCGAAATCATTTACTTAAAGCATTACACTGGGATGATATAACAGCCAGATGATGACAGCTTGTGTGCTTGACTAAAGACCTCATAAAAGCGAAAGCCACAGGCAGACCCTTGAAGTAAATACCGTTTTCTGCAGAAATGAAGGATTCCGTCTCACCTGTGCAAACAGAGCTGCTGACAGAAACAGGATATAAGGGAAAAAAAACGTTGAGAAGAGATATTGCTGCTGACATACAGGGATGGTTGCACATCCTTTAGAACCATGCTTGAAAGGCTTTAGTTGAAAGAGAAGCCAGAAAAAAATGAGAATCAAGCTGAGCCACGACATTATCTGTTTTCTGTAATGAATGTTTCTCATATGTCGACTCGGGTCTTCCCATCAAACAGAACTTACTTTTGTGAGAGCTGGGGTCAGATAAAAATGAACAAGAACCTGCCTTCCTCACTCTAACTTTATCATTACCTGCAAATTGAAAGTCACTCAAAATCCCATAAATCATGCAGAGCTGTGAAAATTACCACTCCAAATTCACTGTGCCCTGTCTGACTATGCCAGCTGAGAATACATTTAGAGAACAGGTTCAATATGCAATTGGGTTTCCGAGGAGAACTTGATTTGTTTGCAAAAGTGCAGTATTGATTTCATAACTGGTGTCCAATTAGGGTATTTAGTATGAGTTGTCATCCAATAATGAGAGGGGTGGTAAGTGGGAGATTTCTTAGCTTGGTATGTATTAAAGGGAATACAAAAATAATTTGGTGGACTTATTCGACCATTCTGCCACTGTGCATCCCATATGAACAAAAGTAATAAACAATTAACATCCTATTGGAAGACCTTTGGCGAACCAACAACATTTAGTTTAGTACCCATTTAAATTGCACAGATGAACAAAATTTTCTCAGTTTTCTTGAGCTGAAGATTCTTTGCGACCATAAGGATAAAGATGTGAGTCAGTTAGCCCAGATAAAAACTTTTTTAATTATGCAAGTTAAAACATTCCCCAGATTTGAAATCCCTATCATGGTATTAAGTATCTGCCTTGGTTTCCATGACGTTAGAAAGAATGCTTCATAGAGTACATATTGCTCCAGTATCACATTTATGTAAATATGTAATACCTATTTAATAACCAGTCTTCTTCACTGCAGCACAGCGGTTTATTCACGTTTCAGTCAAACAACAGAATGATATGTAACATCAAGCCTCAAAAGGGACTGTTGTGCAGATACATACCTTAATTTAAGTACCCAAACATGTTACCAACATTGAAACATTTTAGGCCTGATCATTGCACAGCATTAACTAGTCCAAGGAGAACCCTCGCATTAGAGAGCAAGATGGATACCAATATAACAGCTGTTAAATATTAAAGTGATATCTTTTCGAAGTGCTAAAAAAAAGTAGAAATATTTCAAAAGAAGTGTACCAACTACATAAATGATGTGTTATTCCTCTATAAGCCTCATATAAAGATTTGGAGATTATTCAAGTAATAATGCATTAATTAATTAATTAATTAGTTTAGATGCCATGGCTAATGACTTGACTGCATTTGGTTTAGGTAGTACAAATCTGGGTAAGCAGATGTGAACTAAAGACTTTGGATTTTATTGACTTTCTCTAAGAACAGATCTCTGAAAACCTATCCTGGTCAAAGAACACATCTGTTTTCATGAAATGAGTCCTCTCACCGTCTGAAGAAAATAAAACAGGCACACCACTCCGTACCAGCACCCTCACAAAGCTCGACCGCGCTCCGGTTGAGGATGTGTGGAAGGACTGCATCTGAGCAATGTACTCTAGCACCAATATGGCAGACAAATAGAAGAAAGTGAGGGGCGCGCTCTGCTCAGAACATTGTCAGAGACTCATCACACCAGCTCCTAGAACTTAGTGAACTACTGCCAACTGGCAAACTGTACCACAACTATCAGAAGCAGAAGCATCAACTGTGTAGCGCTCTGCCTTAGAAATGTAACATTTTGAACAGCTGCTAAACTCCTACACATTATATAATTACACTTCATTTCATCTATGTTGTGTTTATTTGTTTGATTTGTACTAAGAAATGCATACAATTTCTAATGGACACGTTGGAGCTGGGAACAGAGGTGGTGAGGAAATGATGGGTAGGTATGGTATCCAGAACAGAAATGCAGAAAGGACAGCTGGTGGCTGACTTTGCAAAGAGCATAACAATGGCTGAAGTGAATTATTTCTTCCAGAAGAGGCAGGTACACAGGGTGACCTACAAGAGGGGAGGTAGGAGCACTCGGGTGGATTGCATCTTGCGTAGACCATGTAACATGAAGGAATACAGTGACTGCAAGGTAGTGGCCGGTGAGAGTTCCCCTAACATCACAGGATGGTGGTGTGTAGAATGGCTGAGGTGAGGAAGACGAAGAGGACCAAAGGCAGAACAGAGAACAAAGTGGTGGAAGCTGAAAAAGGAAGAAAGTTCTTTGGTTTTCAGGGAGGAGCTGAGACAGGCACTGGGTGGCCAGAAGGTGCTTTTAGATGACTGGACAACCATAGTCAACACTATCAGGGAGGCATGTAGGGGAGTACTTGGTATGTCTGCTGGAAGGAAAGTTGACCAAGAGACTTGGTTGGTGGAATAAGGAAGTATAGGAGTGTGTTCAAAGAAAGCGATGAGCTGAGAAGACGTGGGACACTGAAGACAGTAGAGAATCACTAGGAGTACGGGTGAGATGCAGCCTAAAGTGAAGGTAGAGGTGACTAAGGCCAAACAAAGAGCAGACAGTGACTTGTGTGACAGGTTTGACAGTAGGAAGGGCCAAAGGGATTTACACAAGCTCGCAAGGCAGCGAGACATAGATGGGAAGGACGTTCAACAGGTCATGGTGATTAAAGATTGAGATGGAAATGCACAGACAGGTGCAACAAGTGTGATAGGAAGATGGAAGTAGTGCATTGAACAGATGATGAATGAGGAAAATGAGAGAGAACAAAGAGCACAAAACGTGACCATTGTGGATCAGGAAGTAGCAAAGATTAATAAGGATGAAGTAAGGAAGGCATTAAAAAGGAAGAAGAGTCGGTTGGTCCTGTTGATGTACCTGTGGAGGTATGGACGTGTCTAGGAGAGAGAGCGGTTGAGTTTTTGACTAGGCAGTTTAATGAGCTCTTAGAAGAGCGAGAATATGCCTGAGGAATGGAGAAGTGTGCCAGGTCCAATTTTCAAGAACAAGGGAGATGTGCAGAGTTGTGGCAACTACAGAGGAATAAAGCTGATGAGTCATAAAATGAACTTATGGGAAAGAGTATTTCAAACATAATCAGGGTTAAAGTGTCAGAAAGACCCTATACTTGATTTATATATTTTTTTTAAATATTTACTATTATCTGCTAACAAACAGCAGTTTTGTCTAGAGACTTTGCATTATATATAATGCCTAAACACTGTATATTCTTTTCATGTAATGCAAAACTACATTCAACACAAATCTTCGGAAAATTCAGTACTGCCTGTAATGTAAACAAAATACCAGAACATGTCAGCATAGTCTGTGCATATAACTGGTTTCAGAGAAGGGTGTAGGCTGTTAAGAGTGGGACTAAGACACTAACGCCACGAGTGCACAACACCAAGAGCATATGTTGATCCCTTGGTCATTTTTAATCTGAGATGTTCTAGCCATATGTGCCTCTAAGTGTGTCACTGTGTGTGGGCAGAGTGATTTCCACACTTGCAGACTTGATGCCTGATGAGGTACGGAGGAACTGAATGGAATGAGTATCACGGGACTTAGTAGTTTACTTTGATTAGTGGAAGGAGATCCTATATGAGGCGTGTGTAAGAACCGTCTGCCAGCTTTTAACGGCAAACTGTTCTTGCAATATTCTTGAACTTTGCAGTTCTAAAAATATTTATTTCTATTTTTCGTCATGCTTGTCTTGGGAGAGTCTTCATGCGAAGACTCTCCTTTTAATAGGCTTAATTTTTAGTTTTTGTTGTGCAATATTTTTTGTTCAAATTGTACTCAATGACATGCTGAGGTAGGTGCATTTCTCTGATTGGTTGCATGCCTTGTAGAGTAACCCCCCGCCCTCCTGTGTTTTGATCTGTCAGTCAGCTGATATGAAGATAGATTTTGAAAAGAAAGCTCCCCCAACTAAATCAGCCAGCTGTGTGTAAATGTTTCTAATAGCAGATAAAACAGGCAGTCATTGATTTACTACCAAAGGATGGACAGACAATCTTTTCTTTTAGAGATCATGTTGTTCTGAAATATTTTTCAGGCCCCTTACCTCAATTTACAATAGGAGTTTGGTTAGAACAGGCCGATATTCTGCAAAATGAGTAATTTCAGCTTAGTACTGCAGAAGCATTAACAAGCTATTAATAGCTATTCTATATTTTGATTTAGGTCTTCCACCATTACTGTATTTAATGACTGGAACTAGGGTCCCCTGTATTTCAACTGATAATGTCAGCACAGTTAGCTTTGTTTTACAACTATTGCTTTATTATTATTGAATTAAAATTCAACGAAACATAAATAAACATAAGTGATAATTATAATTATGTGGCATTGATCATTTCTATATGTTATAAATAATATATCTTAAAAGATAAATATTGAAAAACAGCAATATTCAATATTTTTGAATCTACAGCGATAACTGCAGAGATTTTTGTTTTGTTAAAGTTTGATCATGTGGGACGTTTGTCATTATTTCTGTTTAATACTTTATTAGACCGATAACATTGTATTTTTGCTGAAGATTATCATAACGAAAGAATCATACCAGCAAATGCCAATTTTTTTTCTTTTTCATCAATGTCTGACTTTCTGCAAAAAACTCTCTCAACATTTTTTTTGTGTTTCAATTTTGGCAATATTCAATTGCGTGGCTTTGTATGATAAGTCCTAATCTCAGGGGGAGTAGAACGGTTTTGTGGCCAAAAAACGAAAACCCAGCACTCAGGCTAAAGTAGCTGTTTACTTAGTGAATAAATGGGCAATAGATTGACATTTCTTACACAATGTGAGGTAACTTTGTGTTTTTCCCCACTCTGCATCAAGCCCATTATATTGATTACTGCAAACCTTCACATTTCTTTAATCACTGCTTCTTTTTCCAAATTTAGCCACCTCATTTGTGAGCTGAGAATTGTGCCACTTGGGATGTCAACAAGATAAAGACTAAAGGCCAAAAGGGAAGCAAGAATATGTGAGGGCAAAAGGTACTAACAGAAGATTGAAGCCCACCTCCTTTCCTTTGTCTTAAGGAATATAGATAAACTCAAGAATGATGGCAAGTAAGATAAAGGAGCTGTCTTCAAGACACAATGGGTATGTTGACAAAACAGTTTTCTCTAACTTAGAGAAAGAGCTCCAGGAAAATACAACATATTGCAACTGGAGAAGGAATTTATCAACAAGTGCGAAAAGACATGTTAATAATAAATCATGTTGCATTTTTTTTTCACCAAACTAATTGTTGCAAGACATAACAGTTTATTTTATAAGAACTGTTGTTTACGGAAGATAATGCAAAATATCATATGTCAAAGTAACTTTTAAACAATTTGTAAGCTATTGGTTCCTTTCCAATAACTGGAGGGAGAAAACCTGGAGGTAAAAAATGTAAAGGAGTTGGTTTAGTTTACAAAAGGCATGTCTGTAATACATTTATTATGATGGATAATGGTCATTCATGGGGAAACAAAAATCACTTACACTAGAATCCGCAAGAACGTTAATTTGCATTGCTGTTTTGTTTTGTTTTTTCATATTTTCTTTTATGGAGAAAAATATGCACTTTCCAGTAACTCAAATAGTAGTCAGTATTGCCTTAAAGAAACATTGGGCTTAGCATAAAGGTATTAAGATTTCCAAATATGATTGGATGGTCCTGTTATGTTTTTTTGTTTAAAAAACAATAAATTAAATTAACAATACATGACAGATTTATCAGCTTTCACAACACACTTCAATTGCTGATTGCATTTATTTTTGATTCTTTATGATCCATCCGTCCATCTGTTTGTCCATCTGTTTGTCCATCCATCCATCCATCCATCCATCCATCCATCCACCCAATCCATCCATCCATCCATCCGGGTCTTAGCATTAGGGTTGCAACGATTAGTCAACCTCATCTTCAACAGTGACAACAAAATTGTCAGTGTGAAACTTAGTTGTCTAACAGTCAGAGTAGAGCCACATAAATATATGAAGTGCATTAAAGAGAAAATATGGGGACAGTATCATCTCCATGGTCTGCCAACTATGCTGACAGGAAGGAAAGTGACAATAGGAAGGACAGACCTCCTTAAATAGCACTACTGCCAATAATGAGATTCTAAAATCCAAGCACTGATGTTTTGCATAAAAAACAAAACTTGGTGACCACAGCGGTGTGGTGCCTAATTTTATGCTACACATTGTGCCGTTAACTCACATTGGAAATGTTGTAAAATGAAACAGATCCATGGACTCTTTTCAATCTGTTTTTTCATCTGTATTTTTATTTTCAGAAGCGCTGGTGTGTAAAAACAAAACAAAAGAGGAATTGAAAGGGTGTCGAGATGAGCTAGGTGGCCAAAGACCTTTGGTTCATGCTATTAGAATCTAATTGAGCCAGATTCTTTGGTCTGATTTCCAGATAAGTTTCAGTAGGTTAAGTTAGACTGTATTGTTTTCTACCAACTCAGTGAGGTACACAATTATGGCTGCTAAACAGATATTTCATTTCTGTTTGTCAATGTGTTCTTCGAAAAAAAAGTAGACAAGTGAAAAAGATTACCCTGAAGGGGCCATCTGATTATCTGATTCAGCCAGTGAGTAAATGGGTATTTTACTGTTTTTTGGCCTATTTTATTTTTTGTTGACTTAACTTTATTCAGTTTGAACATAACCCAAAATACCAAACATTGTAGCAAAGAACCTGTGCCTGTATTCACAAAGAATCCTAAGACTAAAAGTAGCTGTTACAGACATCATTTAGGAAAAATCTTCGCAAATTGTAATATTTTTCTTAGAATTTTACCTTGATAAGATAAAAGTTATTCACAAAGTGTCTTAGACCTTCAGAGAGCTCCTAAAGTAAAAAAAAAGAGTAGTGAGGAGGACTTTAGCGAGCCCAAGAGTGTCTTAAGCAGGACGATTGAGGAAACAGAGAAAGCTGTCTGGCTGATCCACCACCTACACAGTGGAGGAAAGCATAAACTTCATACAATTAATATTTAGATACAATAAACTTTATCATTCCCATAGGGGGAAATTTCTTAGTTTCAGCGCCTGTTGAATTAAATGCATGGCTCTAACTGACATCACTATTGAGTGATGTCAGAGCAATAGAAACATTTTGGATGATCATGAATAAGAATTAGAGACATTTACAAAGACTATATATATATATATATACATATATATATATATACATATATATATATATATATATATATATATATATATATATATATATATATATATATATATATATATATATAAAAAGAGGTGAGAAACTGTTTTCTGTATTGCATGATAATTGTGAGGCCTAAATGATACTCTAAGTTTTGCTTAGGCCTTCTCCTCTTTGGGTTTTGATTGCTGCATGTAGCGCTTCTTCTCACTTTCCAGGCTTGTGCGTAAAAGCACCAAGAGAAAATGAGAAAAAGACGCACTGATCTGCAGCAATACGCTTTGATCCGGGTACCAATTTATCTTTAACACTCCTTCTCCTCCTAGAGATAGGTGGACAGGTGCACTGACGTTTGGCTTTTACATTTTTGTTCTCCATTTCATGGCGGTCACTTTGCCAAATACGACTTCTTTACACAAGCAGGCAATTCCAGTAAAATGCCGACAGGTGAGTCTGCATTAATATAAAATAGATAAGGTAGTAAAATGACTGGTGAGTCATAACAACAAACAAATCAAAGGATCTAAATAAGGTGCTTTATAACATTTTGATGAATCAGGCAGGGAAAACCCCTTGGACATGTACTGGCACAATGCTTTCAATAATCTGGCACTGCCTGCATGCTGAAGCTCCATATATATAGGCAGATGATCAGGTGAAGGAGATAAGCTGTTAGCTGCCTAGAGAGGCTGCTCACAGGCGCATCAGATAGTCTTGATTGGAGAGGTGCAGGATGAATGGGGCAGCAATTTTTTTGCTGTGTAGCTAAAACCAGTCACTGTCGCTTCCATGCTTTACCAAATCTTGCAGTGTATATGCAAAAAAAAAAAAATGTAGAAGCCAGGCTCTAGAAATAACAAACTTTGTTTAATAAACGAAAAAATGATTTATTTCATGTTTGGCTTGAATGAAAAGTTAAAGTAATAAATACAAGTATGTTTTAATATTATTCTCATTATACATCCATTCTCATGTTGATTCCACCCACCTGGGCAATGCATTGTTTGCCCCTCTGCCATTGGGTAAACACTTCAGAAGCCTCAAATCCAGAACTACTAAACTTAGAAACAGCTTCTTTCTAAGAGCTATGAGGGCTATCACCCCATGCTGAGAAGTTTGTGGTCCATCATGTTACCACTGTTATTGCCTCTTATTCTCAGGAATATCAAATTGCACATTTCTGTAAATGAAGCCTCATGATCAGTGCACAAAAGTGACCTCATTACTTGAGATTCATGAAGGAGGAACTAATCCATGTAACATGGCTCATATCACTCCCAATTGTACTGATATCAGAGCTCTCGGACTGATACGAACTTGCATGCTCTTATGTGTGGATAAAAACCTTGTAAATACTAAGTCTGTTGTATATTTGTGTCATGTTATTTTGGTACATCCTAAGCCGGTGCCTGCCTCAAAGGTAATTTCACCATGGTGAAACATGGTGACAATAAAAGATTCTCTGAGAGAAATACACTGTTATAAAAAGCATCTGTGCCTGTTTGCAAATTACACAGTCGAACTCCTACCGGGTAGTAAAAGGATTTGTTGTATTTGTGTAACCCCCCCGCCCCCGCCCCACCCCTCCAAAAAAGAAAAAGAAAACAACAGCAGATGAACAACAAGCAAGCTTTTGGTAATATTTGCTCCAAATCCTAAATACTTAAGTGCATGCAGAAAGGGGATGCTTGCTGCTAAACCTTAGAGCATCACTTATTTACATTAAAAGAAACATTTTAAAGTTGTTTCAGGAGTGTAGGATGTCATTAGGTTTCTGCAAAACTCCATACAGTAGATAAAACCAAACAAGAAACCATATGATATGAGGAATGGAATACAAATCAGTGACTCTGCCTGCGGGCCACAAATTGAGGGCAAAGCACTTTTAGCACTTAAAAAAGAAAAACAATGGAGGAATGATGGGTAATGGCGTGCAATGGCATGAATTATTTCAGAAAAAAGACTTCAAATCTGGCATGCTTTAGGCATTGTCAACTTGTCACATATAATCCATTCGCACTGTGCAAGATGAAAGAGCCCTTGCCCAACATAACTTTTTATTCATCTTTAACACTAAGCATTGAGTTTTTGCTTTGACGGAAGACGTTCCACTTTCAAAGTTTAACTTAGTTGCTACCTGTGCTTTTTTGGGCTGACCTACTGTATAAGTTATTATTTATTAATCCATTAATATCACTACTTATTCAATGTCTGGTCCAACCTACACTCTCCAGAACCTTAAGCACATTTTGAAAACCTAAGCCAAACAGGGACATGCAGGCCACACATTATGGATAAGATAAACATGTTTATATAAGTATAACTAGTGTTACAGGAAGGTGCACTGCATTTAGGGCTGGGCTATATGGCCTACAATCAATATGGAAAAATATTGAGCAGTTCACCTCGATAACAATGTAATGTACAGTCAAACTAACGTACGGGGCCATCGTGCGACTGGACCAGAGATCAGATGTGGCTGCAACGAGTAGCTCTATCCCTGTTCAACATTTGAAATTTGCTCCATTTTCTGAACCTCACCATCTTTTTCACTTCTTGTTTCAGACTGGATGGGGTGGAATCACGTGACAACAGATTACATATAGTGTAGCATCTTACAGAGAGATGACCATAGCCCACTTTGACCTATAAAATACCAAAAATACCGACATGTTTATTGTCATAAACTTCAGTGTCGGAAAAGTTTATCGGCAAGGCCTAAACTGCATGCTTGCCCTGTTTGTTTAATAAGCGAATTGAGTTATTAAGGAAAAAAGACAACAGTACCCTTGAAACACCATCAGGCCAGGTATAACTTTAATTAGGTTAAATGTACAATTTAAATATTTACCTTTAATATTTTCTGTCATTTAAAAGATATTAGTTTTAGGATAAGAGTCAATATAACATTTGTGCAAAGCATCTCTACCCCTTTCTCGTTCTTTCTATTTGCACTTTTAAAGAACAATTGATATATTAATTCGATCAGTTTTTTGAGTTACTCTCAAGATATACATTATTTATTACAGAATGATTTATTTTGCATAGTTCATGCAAATTCAAATTTCAAATGTCTTTTTCTTTTAATGATGACACAACATATCTGATCAATCAAAATCTTTTGAATGATTTTGAATGATCTTCTAAATGATTTATCCATCTATTTTGTCATCTGCAAGACGCTGAGCTTTGTCGATGTTGCCTGGTCTCACAAAGCGTTTTTGCTCTACGGGTACATTGTGTTTCATAGTTTATCATGAAACACTGCGTACTCATAGCACCTTGTTTATACGCACCATTTCTACAAACACAGGCACAGACACATATGTGTCAGGTATATTGCTCGATGGAAATAGGGTAGGTTTGGGTTGTGCTTGTTCACATAGGCTCTGGGGAGAATCTGAATAGAAACCTGATTGTAAGCGGTGCATTGGTGATAGTGCTCTCTGTCCAGTTTTGATATATTGCAGTCATTATCTCATAAAAAGTTGGCATCAGAGATGGTACATATGAGTTCTTGCGTGCTTTTAAAAGTGGTCACCAGAGAACAAATAATCACAGCATCTGCACTTCCACTTTATCTCAGCTTTTCAGTAAGTTAAACAGAAAACAGAGGTGGAAAGCAATTATCTGTGTGTGGGGGACAAGCCATGAAATATTGACCAGCTGCTACCTCGCTGCAAAGTCCTTATCCGACCTGGTTGATATATGGTGTTAACTGTTCAAACAGTAATATGGGAATATATATCAGTAATGCTATTTGTACCAAGTTTTTGTATCTACAAATCTGAAATTCATCAAAAGCATTTATGCCATGTTTGTTCCTCTGTAAGAATATCATTAAAAGAAGGAGGGAACTCCAAGAGGGGAAGCTCTTGCCTCAGTATATTTACACTTTTTAATATACGTAGTTACACTGATCTGTACTGAAATACAAATCCAAGAAAATCTGACAGTATTTCAAAAGGTTCGTCTTAATTAATATAGATGCTTTTTAATCATGTTACAAACCCAAACTTCAATGTATTTCCAAGCAGGTGAAAATAATTTTGGAAGAAAAATGTCATTTATTTTTATTATTGGATATATGTTCAGCCAGACCCGGCTGCACAAACAAATCACAGGGGGGGCATTCCATTTTTTTAGGGGGGCACACTTTAAAAAGTTTTTTATTACTTAATATATATATATATATATATATATATATATATATATATATATATTATATATATATATATATATATATATATATATAGCAATAGTGTAGTCAGTTTTGTCAAATTAGGCAGGCTTCCAACCAATTAGGCTTTTGAACACAAATGCCTAATTTTCGTTCCAATTAGCTGGAACAAAAATAGTTAATGGGCAGGTTGTAAAAAAATTGGGAAGCTTTTCACAACATTTGTTGGGCTTTTAGAAAGAATTACTAACAAAATATATCTAAATAGTTGTCAACGTCGGACAGGAAACCAAAACATTTTAATAAAATGCTATCTCATACTCATACTCATACTGGTCAATTTATTTTTTAAATAAGTAGAATCTGTCGATCTGACATCATCATTGAATAGTATTTATAATGAATAATATTGATTGGTATGATAAAACAAGAAAAGAATAATGGTTAATAAAGTGTTTGGTCAGTGTAAACGCCCAGGAGGGGTTGAGTTCTACTTATCAACTTAAAAATATTTCATGACTGCGTGTTAAAGAAATGTTTGATTAAGCTATACTGAGAGAAATTATTTGGAGTTATTTGGTTGTTTGGTTGTCTGATTGCATATTTTGTTCGGAGGCCATATGCACATTTTTTTTCTTTGCTTCAGCGTAGTGTGCTAATGGCATATTCTTATGTTTAATAGTTCTTATGTGTTTAATAGTTCTGTGCTTTTAACGTGAGAGTTTGAGATTTGGGCTTGTTTTTTTCTTTTAAGTTGGGCAGGTTTTATGTTGGGTTACTGGAAACTATCAGTGAGATAGGGTAACCTGTAGTGCTGTGTCTTGACTCAAAGTCCAGCATAAGCTACACGCTTATTAGCATGAGATTAGGCTGAACACTGACTGAAGTAAAAATCACACTAAAAGAGGTTCTGTAATTACAGCAGGTATGGAGCGCAAGGAGCAGAACAATGCAGAGTTCCTTCTGCCTGCAGTAACCCACGTTTCTTCAGTTTAGCAGTATTTCTGCTCTGTTCTGCTCCTGGTGCTGCTAACTGTCGTAGCTAACCCTCCTAGCTGTCCTAGCTAACCCTCCTAGCGTCAATGTTTACTCCACTTTAGACTTCAGTGCTGACATTTTAAACAGTAATTAATCGCGCTGCTTCCAGCTCGCTCTTGTCTGCTTCGTTGTCATTTCTTGTAATTGTTTGGTAATCAGACCAAATTTCCATCCCGCTCTACCGACACCAACGGTGACCACAGCCGAACACCGCGTCGGCGACTGAAGGCTATAACTCAGTGTCCCGCCCCACTCCATCTGTGATTGGCTAGCATGTTGCCTTCAGTCGTTGATTCAATTGGTTAAATCGTATGATTGACACATCAAAGATAGTACTAATAGGACGATGGCCACTCCGAGGTATATATATAAAAACAAAAGACAGCTTCCAGTCCAGGGCGGGCACAGCTGGCTCACAGGGCGGGCACGGCCCCCCAATGCCCGCCCATGCCGCCGGGTCTGTGTTCAGCACCCTCTTCATAGAAAACAGCATGCATGTTGTTGCAACTCTCTTGGGGTGTGAGCCAGCTTTACCCATCAATGACATTGAATGAAAGCTCTGATAAATTGGATGGAGGGTGTCTGTAAATATCTATCTTTAAAGCTGTAGCTGGTAATCCTGTTCAGAGACACTTTTTGCTATACTGGGTGAAATGATCCTTCCATCCTGACAGTGGTCAATATATCATGTATTCAGAAAAAGGGGTTAAAAAATTTGATCTCTGTGAAAGCTGCAGGACTGTAAAATCTCTGACCAATTCCTGCCATTCGCACTGAATGACAGAAATTGGTCTGGGTTTTCTTCCTGCTCTCATTCCCCTCTGTCACACAAGTTCTGTGAGTATTGCTTTATCTGTTGGCTAGCCCAGATGCCAATCATTCTGATGCGCTCATGTAGCGACAAGGTGTGTGTTTGTTCTTTACTAGTTTCTGCTTGCTGGCTGGCCATGCACACTTGTTTATGTATTCGGTTAGCTTAGCAGTTAGCTTCATGTTAGCCCTTCATTGTAGCTGCTCACACGTACACTTTGAACATGGCTGAGAGTGGCAAGAAGCAAACAGTGTATAATTTTATGAGAAGAAGAGGAAGGCCTCGGTAGAAAGAAATAAGACCAGGGGGGAATTGGGGGATTGTTTTAAACGCAATCCCCCTGAGGTGCAAAAGAGCAGGTAAGACGTTTTTTCAAAATCGAACATGGGGCAAATTCAGGAAAAATCACAGACTCTACGTTTAAGCCTCACCACAAATACTCAATTGAATTTAAGATGTGACATTTTCTTTTTGTTTTCAACTTGGCCACTGGGTTACTGGATTCCATGATGGATGATGGTGAGTGTTTTGTGACATTAAGTATCTTTTATGTAACTCATTGGATCAGTAGTGACCGTGCTTTGAACGAACGAGGACATTCTTTAAGTAACGCCATTGTCTCCTACATGAAGACAATAAGATACCTAGATAGCACCAATGCTAACTCTGTGCTCTGCTCTGATTTTTCGCTCACTGTCTCTTACATATGTTGAAATTACGTGTCGTGCATGTTCTGATGTGTGTAGTCTAGTCCCTCTCTTAATTTGGACCCTTCAAGCTCCTGCAACCTACTCTTTTATTTTGAGCCTGACAAAAAGCCACAGTCTGAGCAGCAGGTTTACCATTGCTTTTTGTCCACCACTCTTGCATTGTGTTTCTGTCACAAACAGTCTGGGGCCACCTTGCTATGAGGACCTCATCCACATTGAGGTGGTACACAAATGTAATGGAAACGACCCCAACCGTGTAGAGTTGAGCCGAGCCAAGTGGAGTCAAGCTGTTGGAAAAGGGCCATAACAGGCTTTCTTACAGGTGTGACATTTATTTTCTTTCAGTGACTTTTATTCTTGCTTCTCTTCCACAAAGACTAGTATTAGAGTACACATTTAATAACAGTCATGTCAACAAATTCTGTTGCTTGAGTTGTTGATCATTATGACTATTGTGGTGCTGCTTCTTTGATGAATATTTCCCCTTCGCTTCAGTTTGATGTTCATGTCCTAATAGATTTACAGATGTGCCATACCTGTTCCGTTATAAGACAATGGACTGAACTGTGGTTAGTCTGTTTATTTTTCTTGGTCTTCACAACTACTGTTTTTAAAAAAAAAAACTTTGCAGGGCATCTGCATTTATTCTGGATTAAAGTTATACAGGGTTGAACACTGTTTAAATAATCCAACCACTGCTTTCAGTTAGTTTTACAAAACTGTATTTAAGCATATCAGAAAAAAGGAGGCTACATACATGCATGCAATACTTTTTAGATTTTTTTCGTAAAATTATTCTTTATGACTGGCGACCTGTCCAAGGTGTAGTCTGCCTCTCGCTCAATGACCACGGGAGACAGGTACCCGCCCCCCTGTCACCCTGCACAGATAAGAGGGTATTAATAATGGATGGATGGATGATTCATTCCACTTTATAAATAAATCCCAATGACATACTGAAATATGTGGATGTAATGTGAAACAGGGTGAAAAAGTTGAAGGGATAACAATACATTTACAGTGCACTTTAACAAAGTCAATGACAACCTAATGGTCTTGAAGAAAATACTTTCTCAAATAAAATGTTAATTAAAATGGTCAGGCCGTGTTGTTTTTTTAGTATTTTGACTTCAGTCTCATGCATAACTGCCCAGCAATTAGTTGGCCTCTACCTTGTCTCAGGATGCACAGCCCGTGTTTTACAACATACACAAACCATAAAGCACGTTGACCCAATTGCACTGGTGGCAAAGGCGAGCAAGAAATGCTTGTGCTTAAAACATAAAGAGCATGAGCACCAGTCAGAGCTGTGCTGAGACCAAACATGTTTTTAGGAGTTTTGTGCTTTAACTTTTATCAAAGCACAGCATCTCTAAGTGGGGTTCACAACTGTGATGCTGGCAGGATTGTGTCATCAGCAAATGCTGCTGAATTACAGGAAGCAAGGGTAAACAGCCCTTGTGGTGCAGCAGAGCTGGCTGTAGCATCTTTACACAATAACACACACAACAAACACAAAATCTGGATTTCTTTTTGCAGAAAATAGTGTTCACTGTCTATTTTGTGTTTGCATGGTATCCCCTTCACACCAAATGCTGGCTTTACTGATACAATATCCTTGGGACACGATATACAACAGAAGAAGTGCAAGCTGGCCTGTTAAAAAGCTCATGTCGGAGATGTAAAACAAACACGCTACAACTGATGACTAAGCAGGAGCACCGAAAACAATGTGGAAGCCAAGTTTGGCACCAAATCTGGGGGTTAGTGTTCTGTTAATTTTCCAGCAATATTGGATATTATTTAGTCAAACCGAGATTGCAAAAGAAAATTTGAATATAATCTGAATCCAGCTCAACATCATCTGACTCATTTTAAATCATCATCTGATTTAAAATCTCACACTTACCTTCAAAACTCAAAGGTTAAAAACTTACAGTGCCTCAAAAGTATTCACACCCTTAGCCTTATTTAACATGTGGCAGATACTTCAGTTGGACTTTATTTACTGAATTGTATAATAAACCATAACTTGATTACAGTTTTTTCCTTGGTTTGTTTATATCAGTCTTGTGTTGTATCAGATGCCAAATGTGCTGAGATTTATTAAATACGCATCTAAAATTTACGAATTAGATAATTTCACCAAAGGTTTAAATACATACTGTTACGTTTTTCTATTGATTAGCGGTGCTCTTGCACCTGTGACTGTAATGATCTGAGCATGCTTCAATAAAGGGAGGCGATGACGTCACATCTCTATGTAGTGTAGCGTCGTAGCAGGTGTGCTGCTGTCAGTTCTGAGACAAAGAACTGTTGTTTTCATGTTTGTCTGTCTAGACTTACCAGGCCGTTGGCTCTCCTATCTTTAATATGGCAACCCTAACGCATACATTAAAATAACTAGGAGGGACAGAAATTTGTGATCTTAAATGAATCAGTTAGTCTTATCCACCAAAGTCAATGGGCAATGCTAACACTGCTATTAACACCATAAGAGGTATGTATTTTAATTGCAGCACACATACACCAATCAATTATTTAACTGTATTTCATAAATTCCTACACTTAATTACAGTTACATTGTTTACCTAACAAGTTAATTCTTTAACTGCTCTTTTGAGCCTCAAAAAGTTGCATTCACAGGACTTCATTATTATGCAAGGATAAGCGGGTATAGACTAAATGATGGATGGATGGATTTTAACAGAGGCACCAGAGTATGGGGGTACAAATATAAATGCATACCCAAATTTTCTGTATTTGAAAAAAAAAAACACAAACAATGCTTTTTCATTCTACTTTACAATAGTGTTTCCTTATTGAATGCCTATCACTTAAAATCACATTAAAATACACTGAGGTTTGAGGATGCAATGAGAAAGAAATGGGAAAAATGGCGAAGCAGTGTAGAATACTTTTGCAAGGCACTGTGTTCTGGAATGTTCTTTCACCCCAACAATTAATCCAAATGAAGCATTATGAAATCAATTTGGGAACTACACTATGACATCCGGATAAGTAAAACTGCAATAAGAGCCAAGAAGTGACAAGCACTAATATTCATCTGCTGGATTCAAAGCCACTTTGTTGCAAGCAGATGGCAGCGAGCTGAGGCACTCAATCACCTCATTAGACAAGTACCTCCATCTAATGTGCTTGCACTGGAACACATGGCTAAATTTTTACAAGGAAGCATTCCACCAGCTTTCTCTCCGCAATTCTTCCCAACAGCTTAAAAGCCAAGGTTTCACTTCATGCATCTATCTCTCTCGAATGTTATTCAGATATAATTCAATTTCCAGCACCCACGTGAGGCAACAAAATGTGTGTGAGTTTAGTGTGACATCAAGGATTAACATGCGGCTGGTAAGTGAATCATTTAATCCCAGGCTTAATGACAGCTGCTTCTGCAGAGAGAACTGAGACACAACGGCAGTCTGCAGGCCGAGGCAGTGAAGTAGAGAGGGGGGGGGGGGTGACTGACAGTGTGGGAGACGAAGAGCAGGATTTTAAAAAGGCGACACTCTCTCCTAGATCTCCAATACTAAATGACCTCGACATGTCTGCTAAATGGAGCTTGCCATTCGGTCAATCCTGTTAAATATGGAGCAATGAGAGAGGAAAGACTGGAAAGAATGAGGGGGAGCTGGTAATAGAAGGAATTGATCTGAGAGGGTGCTATGCTGGAAGTAACAGACAGAAAGCAATATATTGTAATTAATTTAATGGCTGTCAGGTTTGTGCATTGGGCAGAGTTAGCTAATGATTACAGAGACCACCATGCGACTCAAATTGCAAATGTCAGAGTCATGGAAGAATCATTCCATGAGGCAAGTCACTTCATCTTCACTAAAACAATAGGATGTTGGATGTTACAAGGAGACAAGATTTGAAAAATATTTTGGAGCAAAACGAGATCTCCCATTCACATTGTTCACACAAGTGGAGTAAAAGTTTCACAAATTACAAACTGGAGTTACAATACTTCTATTCTAGGTTTGACAAGTGGAGGTTTTCATGGTTCTCTACATACAGCGTGAGCCTAATGCCAAAAGAAACACACTGCAACAGCTCCTTTTATGTCAGTGTTTCCCCTACCATTCTTCAAGGAGGGTGTCTGGCCAACAAGACCCCCACCCCAAAGAAGATGACGGCATGTAGTGAATTATTAAATGTCTGCCCGTGTTTACGGTTAATGTTATTCAAATCATCACCATTCTAAATAGCGGCAGATCGCATCCTGAGCCATTACAGTCTACAGGCTCCCGCATACTTGAGTGGACATGAGTCTGCAGACATCCGTGCACAGAGGTACGCGCAGAGCTCACTTTTCATGACCGCGTATGCGGTCTCAACTACTTGGTAGGAAGAAGTCTTCACATCAAACTGTTTCATATTTGACACTGAGCTGCTTCAAGGCAGTCGCCAGGACATGCAGTGTCACAGCCCCTCTCTGTGCTGCACTGACAGCTGTGCAGTGGGTGCCTGCTGGAGAAGAAATAGCTGTAGGTGCTCAACCGGCTGATCAAACATGCTGCTATCCATTCCCCTGTTTCGTCCCACTGGCAAAAAGTGTGGGAAATGTAGGAATTTGTCACAAATAATATAGGCAATATCTACTCTCGACTATGGAGGGGAAAATGTTCGCTGGAGTCCTCACAGTACGCCCGAGTTTGCGGGAGCCTGTAATGTGTCTCCTAAGCGAAGTCGTCACTTTACTCACAGCTCAGAGTCACGTGTGTTTGTACGCAGGTAGACTCACACTCCTGCCATGAGCGAGGGCGTGCAGATATATCAGCTATAACAGCTAGATTTCTCTGATGTCATTTCCAGAAGCCCTATAAAAATACCATTTACTATGGTTTTCGCACTTCACCAAAAGTCTGTCAGTTGGAAACAAAAGTCCACCTTCCTGAGTCTATCGCTGAAAAAAGATGGCTACTTTATTCTTGGAAAACGCTTTTCCGTTGCTAGATAGACCCAAGAATGGACCGTATGAAACAGATCTCAAAGGTTACTAAAGCAATAACTGAATGAGCATAACTGAATAAAGTTATGCTCAAAATTATTCTAAACTCTGGCAGATCTATATTTAAAGAGATTTTCATTCAACCAAGATGTAGGAAGGACGAAAGGCAGGTATTTTTGTAAATATAGCCGTGTATAAAGATACATGATGGAAACTGGCAGAAACATAAAAAGAGAGACAGCCCCTCCCCTCGACAAAATCTCTAGGGGAAACACAAAGGCTTTAAATATTTTAAAGAATTTCTGTCAAGAGGGAAAAAATTATACATTTAGCGTTCACCAATGTAAATATTTAAAGTATAGAACTAACTTTGACCAAATGCAGTTCAGACATGATGAAATCGGCATTATAATTGGCACCAACGGGAAGCTGTGAACCGGCTGTGAACCGGATCCTTAATTCATCGTCATTAGTGAATCAGGGTATTTTTAAAAAAAATCATACACACTGAGATCTCATGGCACAATAAATATATTTAGAAAACATGTGGTAAGTTTTTAAAACAACCTGGAAATGTGTGACATAATTTAATTTTTAAATATTACGTCCAGATTTTAAATGGACGTCTATTAAACAATACTAAACTAAATTTAAGGTTGATAATCATTACTGTTACAAAATATCTTTAAGAAACTTACCTTTTTCTTTTGTCTTCCACATTATGATGATAGGTATACAATGTTTCTGAGAAGAGGTCTACAAATACATTCATCTTAAGAGAACATAAGAGAATACAATATTTGGTTCATGAGGAAATGAGATTTTATACCTTTTTAAAGAATACCAGGTTGGCACCTTTCTTTTAGTCAAATATTTAATCAGTGTAGGTACAGACATTATTAATTAAGCCCTCATTTGAAGTAATGTCAAAAATAGCTGCAAAATTTTCCCATTTTTGATGTGCAATATGGGTATCGTAGTTTACAAACGTTTACAAGTTAAGTGTTAAATCTGTTTTTTTTTTACAAGTCTCTGCAGAGGTGATTGTGATCAAATGTCTTGGTTTCTTTAAAACACCATGAAGTGCCTCCTGATTCCTCAGATCCTCCGCCTCCATTCACCTCACCAGTCCCCCTGTTTGCCTTAGCTCGCTTCCCGCTCTGCTCCCAAACTCTGGATCTCTCTCCCTCCAGACATCCGTAACATCGACAACTCCAGACTTAAAACCCACCAGTTCAAGACTGCTTACTCCTTCTGACTGCACTGTCCCACTGAATTTATTTGATGTTTTCAATCTAGTTTTGTTGTTGTTGTTTTTTTCGGTTTTCATTTGAGATTTTTCCAAGACGCTTGTAAATAAAATTTATTATTATCAGAAGCTGTCAATTCCATGCTTCGTTTAGTCATCTGTTGTGGAAAAAAACACACCAAAAAACACTGAAATAGACACACACACACACACACACACACACACACACACACACACACACACACACACACACACACACACACACACCCAGGTGGGCTATTGTGAGATAGTTTTCCACTAGACGAAATATTTTCATGTTTTATTATAGAATTATGAGCTCTGATGCTTGGAGGTCTCATTACATCTTTACTACGTATTTGAAACTCTTGCAGTGGCCTTGCTTAAAAGTTTTTGATGGAATATTTTAAAGTGGGCTGAAACTATTCGAGATTGGTGGGTGGCGGCCAGTCTCGAGTTCTTTCAAAGTCTCAATTCATCTCAAGGCAGAAGATGCAGTCTGTACATATTGACCTTAGCCGATTATGATTTTTTATTTTTATTTTTTTGGAACTATAATCAAACAGCTTTCAAAATAGTGTTTCCCTTCTAAAGAAACACTTCTAAGTTTCAAATTTTCAAACGGAAGCCAGTGTTTCCAACTCCAGCACGGTCCTTGATAAACGCAGGTATAAAGCTGCGGGGGAACTAGCATAATACCTTTGCTGTAACACATTTAGCCTTACTGGTATCTGCTGTCAGCTCCAGGCACATTTGTCACTTCTAAACTTCGACAACGACGGGGACGCGAAATGACAGAACCAAGATTTAATTCTGTGCTGTGGAAATAAGAAGAAATTTTGCCAACCACCTCTTTAGAAAATACAGTTTTATCTCACCAATACTGAAAGCAGCTGAAAATAGCAAACAAGGATCTTCTTCCCTCGATAACAACTTTCAAACCAAAGAGCGTTGTTGTCAGAGCAACCTGGTAGTGTTTAGGTATGGTGGGTAGTTTCTTGATTGGTAAACCTTTTTTTTAGCATCCGACAGATTGGTCACATCTTGCTTGATTCTGGTTAATAGTTTCTTGGTGCATTGGTAGTTTTGAACCCTGGACCGCCTCTGTAAAGTTGGCAGCATCCTGATAAAACTGATTTTATATCAGATTTATTTTCCCCTGGAACTACTTAAAGTAATAAATTAAGGGGTGAGAACCTGAGTCTATTGCTTTACTGCATATCAAAGTGGTAAACAAAATTCCCCGTCCCCCAACTGCACATGTTTCAAGTCAACCCGAAAGAAAAATGAATGTGCAGCATCCATGATGTGTTGTATTCCGCCAAATGAAACACTGAAGGAGCCGCACTGAAGATCACTTTTATGACTCCCACATGTGAAATCTCCTTCTGCTTAGCCACAGGAGCATGTCGACGTCCGATACTGGCACAGAGCACAGCTCTTCCTCTGTCGGTATAATTAGGGCCTCAAATGCCGAGATAAAATAGGGCTCAACCAAACTGAACCAAGTGTCTATGTTTCCACCAGACCTGGAGAATACCTCTTATGAGAGAAACTGCGTCACTATGTTTGGGCTTGCAAACCATCCTCTCCTTTATATCATATTGGTTTACTAAATATAGCAGAGCAGTAACAGCATTTAACACAGTAGTATCTAACCCACAGTTTTTAGCTGACAGAACAAAAAGTCTGCACACAAGTTTGAACACGGGTCAGAGAGAATTGTATCTGTTGCAACAACCAGTCTTTTGTTTCCAAAATGCATTATCCCTGCTTCATTCCACTAAGTAATGACCGCTGGCTTCCTGGCTTGATGCTACTACTTCTATTTATGATTTCCAGCACCCTCGATGTCTGTTCAATATTAAAACACACTGTCACAAAGATATTGCGGGGCAGATGAAAACAGTACAGCTCTGTTTATCTTCCTCATGTTTTCCATATATTACTGCCCGTGCTCCGCATGGAGACCCACAGCAACAAGAGAACAGTTGTGGTTACAGCTGAAAATAATCCAGCCAGGACCCTTCTACTTTGACAAAATCCTACAAATCAAGGTCAGAGGAACCATACTATCAATATCAGAAATTATAACATGTTTCTTGAGTAAAGCCTAAAAAAGTATGCTTTATAATATGAAATTTGGTCATTGACGTTTTGGAGTGCGGAATGGGTGAATGCATCTTTAGATTTGTTTCATGACCTAAAATACTTTAAAAGAGCTGCATATACCCCAAAATGTACCCTGGTTCCAGCCAGCTGAGTGGCAGCCTACTGGGGCAGTTCTCTCTTAAGACCTTTAAATTTACTATGTACGTTTAAACAGTCAGTCTACCTGTACTCAATAATTGGTAATAGAAGAACAAGAATTTACTCTTCGATTTTACTCTAAGCCACATACACCCAAAGAAAACCTTGCATTTCCTCTTGCACCTGAATAATGGAAACTTGAACCATATACATACTCTGAAGGAAGGTATAGATGGTTTTGACACTATAACCCTTTTAAATCTCGTCATACCTTGAGCTTCGTAAATTAGCCCAAGCCTGTCACTGGTATGCAGAAACTCAATGCATTTCATTTGAAATATCACAGCCTACCATGTGCTACATCCTAGAAGTGCTTTGCAATTGCGATATTTCATACAGTGATATGGCATTGAGGAACGACATATTGTGCAGCTCTAGATCTCATTATAGCAAAGAGAACGGCACTGTATAATTCTACACCAGAAAAGTACAAGTTTAGCCTCAGCTGTTAAAATGATGTGGACTTCTACTGAATACTGGACAAAATCATGCAGTAAATGGCATATTTTATTTCAGCCCTAGTGTGGATTCCTGTTGAATGCTTCCAGTGAAAATCATCATTCCCAGTTTTAAGATACACAAGCTGATTGTTTTTTGGAGTGAAAGCGGATGTATGCTTAACTAACGTTTTATTTTAACAGGCTGAAGATTCAGTGGCTCCACTTGGGGGGGAAAAAAGCCCCCAAACCTGCTTTGAAGTTTCGCTTTCTGTGGGCGGTAATGTGGCATGGCATCCAGCCAAAGCCCACAAACATACGGATTAAATAACGCCTGCCCAGTGTCCCTGCTGATGCATTCATCCTATATGCTAGAATAAGAACGAAATATGCAAAACGCACACATGGATGTGCATAGAAGCACACACACACACACTTGACTTCTTGACAAATCTGCTCAACTGTCAACATAAGAGCTCCCTGCCTGGAGAGATGACTTTTAAGTCTGGGCCTGAGAGGGCGAATCTTTGAGTGCATTTCTGCACTAAGTGTGTGAAAGTCAGTGTCAGATGTGGTTCTTTGCTCTGTAGCTCTGCGTGAAGGTTTATTGGATCATAAAACATTCATGTAAATTAGAAATTGCATCTCTGTCAACCCAAAGTTCAAATAAACTGCAGGAATAAGCATCAGTGAATTAATGGAGCTCGTATGTAATTTATAGGCCTCGGGGTTTAGGTATGAAGCCAGAACTTGGCAACATGAAGTGAAGACTAGTAGAAACTGGTCATGCAAATACAGGCTTATAGACTTTTTTTTCTCCACGTTAGATTTTCCATCTCCGTAAAACCCACAAACACTCCAGAGCAACAGTGTGGTGTGCCAACTAACCAAAGAGTACCATTGCATGAAATGCCAAGACATACAACCGTTTTCCTCCACGTTGTAAAACATATTTGCACATGGAAGTCATTGTGCTGGTGAAAATTTACAGTTTTAATGTGGATGTTTTTTTGTTTTTTTGTGAAGTATGAGGCTGCAAGATACATTGTTTTAGTATGAAAACTGTAAAGCCCAGTCACATTTCAGGAGGTTTTGTCAACAGGGAACCTAAATCAGCTCAAACATATGATCACATGCTCTTATTTCTGTAAGCGTTATGTTTTGTAGTTATTCTTGTGTTCTGATCATGTCCCACTTATTGTAGCTCCTCAGCTGTCCTTGTTTCTTGGTCACATTTTACCAACTGCTCTATGTTTTAAATCAGCTCAGCCTTTTCTACTCCACAACAACCGCTCCCAGTATGGTGCAGTATTCTCTCTTGGTACTCAGAAGATGAATTTCCAGGCTTCCCAGTCAGAAACACAATTCAGAATTTTCAATTGGAAAAATTAGAGGTTTTCCAGGAGCTACAAGCACAATACACGGGTAAAAACCATGTATTCTGACAGTTTGCAAGTCACTAAACATGTGAACATGTTCTTTTAGAGTAAGAATGTGAAAAATGAAAAGTAAAATGTTATCAGCTTGCACTGCCACTGATAGTTATGGCCACAGTAATTACCAAATCCAACTGGTGTTCCATCAATACATTAAACATGTGTACCTGCTTTGACAACTGATCAGTCATAGTCTGCTGTGAGGAAATGTTGCTCTGTGACAATAAATATTATCCAACAGCAACAGGTCCCTTAGCTATTTGGTTTAATTAGCACTCAATCTCTCATATAAAACTCAACCAGTTTAAAAGGGGATCAGAATCCCCCTATGGTTTCCCAACCATAGGGGGAAAAAAATAATATGGATATGCCCAAATCTCACAGATTTCAAGAACACACTACAAATAAAAATAAACTGATGAACAACGTTTTATGTAAATGGATGCAAAACAGTTTGTTTAAGCGTATAGAAAGGAAGCAGGAAAGCATCAAATGTCAGTACTTGGGTAGTAATTGAAGGTATGTATTTACTGTACGAAGAAGCACTGGACACAGGGCCGTGTCAGAACAACTGCGAGAGCAATCAATAGAAGAAAAACAGTGAAAAAGAGATCTAGTTGCATAAAGAGAACCACAAGTGGTTGGACCATGAAATTAATTTACCCAGTGATGGTGGCTACTGGAGTCTGGCATGAATAAACCTGCCACCTTGCAGCCCTTTTTGAAGGGGGCATTATGTCTCCACTCTTCCACTGACAAGTCGCTAACCATTGTGGAAGTGTCTCCGCAACCTTCCTCTTCATTGGTAAGACAGGATGCTAAGAGGGAATATTTGTGTTGCTGTGACCCTGGGATTAGACTTGCTCCTGAGGAAGTGAGCTGTCACAGTCCTCTGTCACCCATCCTGTCAGAGGCTGTTAAACTCTTTTGCATGATTATTTGCTGCAACAGCAGCCTTAAAATCAATGTTTAATTGTGAGACATTTTACAGAATGTTGCCCGGCAAACAGTCCAGTTACCACAATTATCCACTGTCCTGTGAGTCGACATGCCGCACTCTGGAGATTATGTCATTATGAATGCAAACATCCTTGTATTTGCCTGTCTGTGAGCTTCCTAAATCCCCTCTGACAACAAAAGTAGATCATCTGTCAAACAAACCTCTCAGCAGCACATGCACAAACCTGTTACCCGTTACATTACATTAACAAAGCAAGGTCATCAACGATAGACCATGAAGTTGGTCTTTTATTTAAAACCTCCCTACTCGCTCTGCGCCCAGCAGCAAAAAAAGGAAATCCATTGTGATGAGCAGTGATTGTGACTGCTCTGAAAGGTTTTCCGAGAAAAGAGGAGTAGTACCAGAGGGGAGGAAGAAATGCGATGATGCCAAGCATGCGAATCTGTGCTGCAACCTTGAGAAAAAAAAAAAAAAGGCATGAAGTGTCTGGATATGTGCTGTTTCATTAGGGAAAGCTAGGCTGAGAGGAGCTGTACTGTAGCTACAGCAATAACAAGCCCGTAGCGAAATGACAGCCTGGTTGGGAATCACGCGTCTCCTCCACAGCCAGACACTGAAACTAACAGCAGTGAGTCTGTGCGGCGAGAGGTCACAAAACTTCAAACTTGAAGAATGGAAAGATCAATTGGAGAAAATAAGGAGCAGAGGGAATTTTCTCGCCTTGCAACTCGACACGGCTATAGCCTGGAAAATGGGGTCAAAGTTCAAACTCTAGCTTTATGTCTGGGGTGAGAACGGAATAGGGCCATAAAACAGAGCCAGACTTCCAGACTAACACAGTTGTTCCACACAGAATATATACACAATTACCATGCCTTGCAAAAGTATCTATTCCCTTTTTTTTTTTTTTTAAACTTGTCCTGTTACAGCCACAAAGTTTATTTTTATTGTAAGTTTATAAAATTAAACTAATAATTAGTTTTAGTTTATAAACGAATCCATTATTTTTTGTAACTGAATAGTTTGTAAAACAAAATTAATTATGGCAATTGTAAGGTTGAAGGAAAATAACAGGCTTTGTAGATGTTTTTAATGAGTAAAAATGAGAAACTCATGCTATGCATGAGTGGAGTGGGGGAGTGGTGGCCTGGTGGTTAGAGCATTGTGCTTGTGTCCCGGGGCTCTGGGTTCAGCTCCCACAGACTTCCACTCTGGGTCCCTGGGCAAGACCCTTAACCCCAGATTGCTCCGCGGGCGCTGCACAGTGGCAGCCCACTGCTCTGCGAGGGGATGGGTTAAATGCAGAGAACAAATTTCATTGGAATGTATGTCGCAATTACAATAAAGATGATTATTATTATGCATATCTATTCAACCTATCAAATATAAACAGTCACCGTCAGAAGTCAAACTAGTAATTGGACTCCAACTGTGTGTGCAATTAAATCTTTTGTGAGCTTTACAAAGGTCCCTTAGAAAAAAATTCGTTACTAAACAGCATTATAAAGACCAACCTCAAACCTATAAAGACATGGCCATCCACCTAAACATTAATAAGACAAGCAGTTGAAAGTCTGGTAGTACTTTTGGAGAAGCTGCAAAGATCCAGAGCTCAATGGGCAAATCTGCTAACAGGACAACAGTCAGTTGTACATTCAACAAATCCGACCTTTATAAAAGACAGGGGGTTGGCCTTCTAGTAAAAAAATAGCCTAAACGTACCTCCAGAGCTACCATGGAGCGTGTCAAGTCAAAACCCAGACTGAAATCAAACTGAGAATCCCTGAGTTTAGACATGTTTTTCACAGACGTTCTCCATATGCAGTCTGAAAGTCTGAGCTGTTTTGCAAAGAACAATGGATAAAATGTCTCTATATAACCAAATATAAGCCCGAAGGTCTTGTAGCAATAATTGCAATAATTGTTACAAAAGGTGGTTCTACAAAGTATTCACTGACAGGAGAATAATACAAATGAACGTTGTAGTTTCAAAGTTTTAAAAACCTGGTATCATGTTTTCCCCTTCACAATAATGCACTACTGTGTCCATCTATAAAATACAATTCCAATAAAATTCTTGTTGTACTGTGAGAATATATGAAACGGTTCAAGGGACAGAAACATGTTTGGACAACTTAATTTTATTCTGTCACTCGTCTGTTTCCATTATAACCATGCTGTGTGTGTGTGTTTGTGTGTGTGTGTGTGTGTGTGTGTGTGTCTGTGTTTTCAACACAGCTCCAAGTAGCACTGTGATGCCATGAGGTAATAAGAAGCTTGCCTGTCAGACCACAATCCAGCTGCCTAGCAATAAAACTGTGGAGGCGACACATTCAAGTGAAGCTTGTGTTAAACTCATGACAGACTGGTAGTCAAAGAAAAATAAATATGTTCTTCCATGAGTTTACTTTAACAATGCTATATCACTGTCTACATTACCTCGGTCGTTTTTAAATGGCGTCTGCACTGCATGGTTTTCCTATGGCCATAAAATGTAAATGGAAACGAATAAGAATAAGAATTTGTCCTGCAGTGGGAAAATTTGGATGTGACTCCTTAAACATGAAGGTGACGAAATAAGACGACACATTTTGATATGCTCCTTTATGTCTGTACTAAAACCCACAAAAACACAACATGTTATAAGCAGCATGAAAAATATACCATGTTTTTTTTATAAAACATTAGTGTCTTAAATTGTTCTAACCTATCACTTCTGAAGCTGGAGGCTTCCTCCTTCAAGTGTATTTAGGATGCGTCACTGACGCCTATTTGTCTCGCCACTATTCAAAGTGGTCAAGACAAGAGAACACATCATTCAAGTGAGGCAGTCAAGTTGCCTATATTTACAGTCAGAGCAATGATTACACAGTTTAAAACTTTCCCTTTTTATTTTTTTCCCCTCCATTCACAACAGGGAGGATGGTATGGTAAGGGAGGTTAGAAAGAATAAGAAAGCAACTATGATGTTCTGACAACACATCATGTGAATTTCTTAATACGTTGGCTTGTAAGATACTCCAATGCAGAACAAGTTAATTGCGTGTGTAAGCGGAAAAAAGTTGTTCTCCGTATTCATGACCATAGACCTTTGCTTTGAACATTGAAAAAACGTGATGCTCTGTGCAGCTCGTGTACAGAGACAGCTGTCTGGCAGATCACACGGAACAGAGATGTGAAGCAGCTTATTGGGTCCAATACTTGGGATCAGACATTTACACATATTTAACAGGGGTGTCAATAATGCTGAGTCAAAACATTTCCACACCAGGGTTCTCTTACTTAAAGTTTATTCTAATTACAAGTGTTATTTTTGGTGGGATTATGTATGGTTATAGAGGCGGTCGGAAGGGAAATGGAGCTCATTATTTCTGAGAAGAACAAAACAAAAATTCAAGGGAAACGTATTTGGACCCTTCCAGGCAGTGTCACAGAGAACTCACAAGTCCTCCAGACGGTTTTCAAAGTGAAGATTTAAACAGATCCGTTTAAAAGACTAAATAAATGTGGTTTAGACAGCTTGTATCCTTGAATTTAGATAATATAAGCCTTACCTAACCTTGTGTAACAGCAGA
>NC_046368.1:14898597-15003503 GCF_011125445.2 Fundulus heteroclitus | reverse complement strand
CCATATGTGCCTCTAAGTGTGTCCTGTGTGTGGGCAGAGTGATTTCCACACTTGCAGACTTGATGCCTGATGAGGTACGGAGGAACTGAATGGAATGAGTATCACGGGACTTAGTAGTTTACTTTGATTAGTGGAAGGAGATCCTATATGAGGCGTGTGTAAGAACCGTCTGCCAGCTTTTAACGGCAAACTGTTCTTGCAATATTCTTGAACTTTGCAGTTCTAAAAATATTTATTTCTATTTTTCGTCATGCTTGTCTTGGGAGAGTCTTCATGCGAAGACTCTCCTTTTAATAGGCTTAATTTTTAGTTTTTGTTGTGCAATATTTTTTGTTCAAATTGTACTCAATGACATGCTGAGGTAGGTGCATTTCTTTGATTGGTTGCATGCCTTGTAGAGTAACCCCCCGCCCTCCTGTGTTTTGATCTGTCAGTCAGCTGATATGAAGATAGATTTTGAAAAGAAAGCTCCCCCAACTAAATCAGCCAGCTGTGTGTAAATGTTTCTAATAGCAGATAAAACAGGCAGTCATTGATTTACCACCAAAGGATGGACAGACAATCTTTTCTTTTAGAGGTCATGTTGTTCTGAAATATTTTTCAGGCCCCTTACCTCAATTTACAATAGGAGTTTGGTTAGAACAGGCCGATATTCTGCAAAATGAGTAATTTCAGCTTAGTACTGCAGAAACATTAACAAGCTATTAATAGCTATTCTATATTTTGATTTAGGTCTTCCACCATTACTGTATTTAATGACTGGAACTAGGGTCCCCTGTATTTCAACCGATAATGTCAGCACAGTTAGCTTTGTTTTACAACTATTGCTTTATTATTATTGAATTAAAATTCAACGAAACATAAATAAACATAAGTGATAATTATAATTATGTGGCATTGATCATTTCTATATGTTATAAATAATATATCTTAAAAGATAAATATTGAAAAACAGCAATATTCAATATTTTTGAATCTACAGCGATAACTGCAGAGATTTTTGTTTTGTTAAAGTTTGATCATGTGGGACGTTTGTCATTATTTCTGTTTAATACTTTATTAGACCGATAACATTGTATTTTTGCTGAAGATTATCATAACGAAAGAATCATACCAGCAAATGCCAATTTTTTTTCTTTTTCATCAATGTCTGACTTTCTGCAAAAAACTCTCTCAACATTTTTTTTGTGTTTCAATTTGGCAATATTCAATTGCGTGGCTTTGTATGATAAGTCCTAATCTCAGGGGGAGTAGAACGGTTTTGTGGCCAAAAAACGAAAACCCAGCACTCAGGCTAAAGTAGCTGTTTACTTAGTGAATAAATGGGCAATAGATTGACATTTCTTACACAATGTGAGGTAACTTTGTGTTTTTCCCCACTCTGCCTCAAGCCCATTATATTGATACTGCAAACCTTCACATTTCTTTAATCACTGCTTCTTTTTCCAAATTTAGCCACCTCATTTGTGAGCTGAGAATTGTGCCACTTGGGATGTCAACAAGATAAAGACTAAAGGGCCAAAAGGGAAGCAAGAATATGTGAGGGCAAAAGGTTACTAACAGAAGATTGAAGCCCACCTCCTTTCCTTTGTCTTAAGGAATATAGATAAACTCAAGAATGATGGCAAGTAGATAAAGGAGCTGTCTTCAAGACACAATGGGTATGTTGACAAAACAGTTTTCTCTAACTTAGAGAAAGAGCTCCAGGAAAATACAACATATTGCACTGGAGAAAGAATTTATCAACAAGTGCGAAAAGGACATGTTAATAATAAATCATGTTGCATCTTTCTTCACCAAACTAATTGTTGCAAGACATAACAGTTTATTTTATAAGAACTGTTGTTTACGGAAGATAATGCAAAATATCATATGTCAAAGTAACTTTTAAACAATTTGTAAGCTATTGGTTCCTTTCCAATAACTGGAGGGAGAAAACCTGGAGGTAAAAAATGTAAAGGAGTTGTGTTAGTTTACAAAGGCATGTCTGTAATACATTTATTATGATGGATAATGGTCATTCATGGGGAAACAAAAAATCACTTACACTAGAATCCGCAAGAACGTTAATTTGCATTGCTGTTTTTTTTGTTTTTTTTTCATATTTTCTTTTATGGAGAAAAATATGCACTTTCCAGTAACTCAAATAGTAGTCAGTATTGCCTTAAAGAAACATTGGGCTTAGCATAAAGGTATTAAGATTTCCAAATATGATTGGATGGTCCTGTTATGTTTTTTTGTTTAAAAAAACAATAAATTAAATTAACAATACATGACAGATTTATCAGCTTTCACAACACACTTCAATTGCTGATTGCATTTATTTTTGATTCTTTATGATCCATCCGTCCATCTGTTGTCCATCTGTTTGTCCATCCATCCATCCATCCATCCATCCATCCATCCACCCAATCCATCCATCCATCCATCCGGGTCTTAGCATTAGGGTTGCAACGATTAGTCAACCTCATCTTCAACAGTGACAACAAAATTGTCAGTGTGAAACTTAGGTTGTCTAACAGTCAGAGTAGAGCCACATAAATATATGAAGTGCATTAAAGAGAAAATATGGGGACAGTATCATCTCCATGGTCTGCCAACTATGCTGACAGGAAGGAAAGTGACAATAGGAAGGACAGACCTCCTTAAATAGCACTACTGCCAATAATGAGATTCTAAAATCCAAGCACTGATGTTTTGCATAAAAAACAAAAACTTGGTGACCACAGCGGTGTGGTGCCTAATTTTATGCTACACATTGTGGCCGTTAACTCACATTGGAATGTTGTAAAATGAAACAGATCCATGGACTCTTTTCAATCTGTTTTTTCATCCTGTATTTTTATTTTCAGAAGCGCTGGTGTGTAAAACAAAACAAAAGAGGAATTGAAAGGGTGTCGAGATGAGCTAGGTGGCCAAAGACCTTTGGTTCATGCTATTAGAATCTAATTGAGCCAGATTCTTTGGTCTGATTTCCAGATAAGTTTCAGTGGGTTAAGTTAGACTGTAATGTTTTCTACCAACTCAGTGAGGTACACAATTATGGCTGCTAAACAGATATTTCATTTCTGTTTGTCAATGTGTTCTTCGAAAAAAAGTAGACAAGTGAAAAAGATTACCCTGAAGGGGCCATCTGATTATCTGATTCAGCCAGTGAGTAAATGGGTATTTTACTGTTTTTTGGCCTATTTTATTTTTTGTTGACTTAACTTTATTCAGTTTGAACATAACCCAAAATACCAAACATTGTAGCAAAGAACCTGTGCCTGTATTCACAAAGAATCCTAAGACTAAAAGTAGCTGTTACAGACATCATTTAGGAAAAATCTTCGCAAATTGTAATATTTTTCTTAGAATTTTACCTTGATAAGATAAAAGTTATTCACAAAGTGTCTTAGACCTTCAGAGAGCTCCTAAAGTAAAAAAAAAGAGTAGTGAGGAGGACTTTAGCGAGCCCAAGAGTGTCTTAAGCAGGAAGGAAACAGAGAAACAGAGAAAGCTGTCTGGCTGATCCACCACCTACACAGTGGAGGAAAGCACATAAACTTTATACAATTAATATTTAGATACAATAAACTTTATCATTCCCATAGGGGGAAATTTCTTAGTTTCAGCGCCCGTTGAATTAAATGCACGGCTCTAACTGACATCACTATTGAGGATAAATAAATAATAGAAACATTTTGGATGATCATGAATAAGAATTAGAGACATTTACAAAGACTATATATATATATATATATATATATATATATATATATATATATATATATATATATATATATATATATATATATATATAAAAGAGGTGAGAAAGTGTTTTCTGTATTGCATGATAATTGTGAGGCCTAAATGATCATCTAAGTTTTGCTTAGGCCTTCTCCTCTTTGGGTTTTGATTGCTGCATGTAGCGCTTCTTCTCATTTTCCAGGCTTGTGCGTAAAAGCACCAAGAGAAAATGAGAAAAAGACGCACTGATCTGCAGCAATACGCTTTGATCCGGGTACCAATTTATCTTTAACACTCCTTCTCCTCCTAGAGATAGGTGGACAGGTGCACTGACGTTTGGCTTTTACAGTTTTGTTCTCCATTTCATGGCGGTTCACTTTGCCAAATACGACTTCTTTACACAAGCAGGCAATTCCAGTAAATGCCGACAGGTGAGTCTGCATTAATATAAAATAGATAAGGTAGTAAAATGACTGGTGAGTCATAACAACAAACAAATCAAAGGATCTAAATAAGGTGCTTTATAACATTTTGATGAATCAGGCAGGGAAAACCCCTTGGACATGTACTGGCACAATGCTTTCAATAATCTGGCACTGCCTGCATGCTGAAGCTCCATATATATAGGCAGATGATCAGGTGAAGGAGATGAGCTGTTAGCTGCCTAGAGAGGCTGCTCACAGGCGCATCAGATAGTCTTGATTGGAGAGGTGCAGGATGAATGGGGCAGCAATTTTTTTGCTGTGTAGCTAAAACCAGTCACTGTCGCTTCCATGCTTTACCAAATCTTGCAGTGTATATGCAAAAAAAAAAAATGTAGAAGCCAGGCTCTAGAAATAACAAACTTTGTTTAATAAACGAAAAAAATGATTTATTCATGTTTGGCTTGAATGAAAAGTTAAAGTAATAAATACAAGTATGTTTTAATATTATTCTCATTATACATCCATTCTCATGTTGATTCCACCCACCTGGGCAATGCATTGTTTGCCCCTCTGCCATTGGGTAAACAACTTCAGAAGCCTCAAATCCAGAACTACTAAACTTAGAAACAGCTTCTTTCTAAGAGCTATGAGGGCTATCACCCCATGCTGAGAAGTTTGTGGTCCATCACGTTACCACAGTTATTGCCTCTTATTCTCAGGAATATCAAATTGCACATTTCTTTAAATGAAGCCTCATGACCAGTGCACAAAAGTGACCTCATTACTTGAGATTCATGAAGGAGGAACTAATCCATGTAACATGGCTCATATCACTTCCAATTGTACTGATATCAGAGCTCTCGGACTGATACGAACTTGCATGCTCTTATGTGTGGATAAAAACCTTGTAAATACTAAGTCTGTTGTATATTTGTGTCATGTTATTTTGGTACATCCTAAGCCGGTGCCTGCCTCAAAGGTAATTTCACCATGGTGAAACATGGTGACAATAAAAGATTCTCTGAGAGAAATACAGTTATAAAAAGCATATGTGCCTGTTTGCAAATTACACAGTCGAACTCCTACCGGGTAGTAAAAGGATTTGTTGTATTTGTGTAACCCCCCCCCCCCCCCCCGCCCCACCCCTCCAAAAAAGAAAAAGAAAAGAAAACAACAGCAGATGAACAACAAGCAAGCTTTTGGTAATATTTGCTCCAAATCCTAAATACTTAAGCACATGCAGAAAGGGGATGCTTGCTGCTAAACCTTAGAGCATCACTTATTTACATTAAAAGAAACATTTTAAAGTTGTTTCAGGAGTGTAGGATGTCATTAGGTTTCTGCAAAACTCCATACAGTAGATAAAACCAAACAAGAAACCATATGATATGAGGAATGGAATACAAATCAGTGACTCTGCCTGCGGGCCACAAATTGAGGGCAAAGCACTTTTAGCACTTAAAAAAGGAAAAACAATGGAGGAATGATGGGTAATGGCGTGCAATGGCATGAATTATTTCAGAAAAAAAGACTTCAAATCTGGCATGCTTTAGGCATTGTCAACTTGTCACATATAATCCATTCACACTGTGCAAGATGAAAGAGCCCTTGCCCAACATAACTTTTTATTCATCTTTAACACTAAGCATTGAGTTTTTGCTTTGACGGAAGACGTTCCACTTTCAAAGTTTAACTTAGTTGCTACCTGTGCTTTTTTGGGCTGACCTACTGTATAAGTTATTATTTATTAATCCATTAATATCACTACTTATTCAATGTCTGGTCCACCCTACACTCTTCAGAACATTAAGCACATTTTGAAAACCTAAGCCAAACAGGGACATGCAGGCCACAGATTATGGATAAGATAAACATGTTTATATAAGTATAACTAGTGTTACAGGAAGGTGCACTGCATTTAGGGCTGGGCTATATGGCCTACAATCAATATGGAAAAATATTGAGCAGTTCACCTCGATAACAATGTAATGTACAGTCAGACTAACGTACGGGGCCATCGTGCGACTGGACCAGAGATCAGATGTGGCTGCAACGAGTAGCTCTACCCCTGTTCAACATTTGAAATTTCCTCCATTTTCTGAACCTCACCATCTTTTTCACTTCTTGTTTCAGACTGGATGGGGTGGAATCACGTGACAACAGATTACATATAGTGTAGCATCTTACAGAGAGATGACCATAGCCCACTTTGACCTATAAAATACCAAAAATACCGACATGTTTATTGTCATAAACTTCAGTGTCGGAAAAGTTTATCGGCAAGGCCTAAACTGCATGCTTGCCCTGTTTGTTTAATAAGCGAATTGAGTTATTAAGGAAAAAAGACAACAGTACCCTTGAAACACCATCAGGCCAGGTATAACTTTAATTAGGTTAAATGTATAATTTAAATATTTACCTTTAATATTTTCTGTCATTTAAAAGATATTAGTTTTAGGATAAGAGTCAATATAACATTTGTGCAAAGCATCTCTACCCCTTTCTCGTTCTTTCTATTTGCACTTTTAAAGAACAATTGATATATTAATTTAATGAGTTTTTTGAGTTACTCTCAAGATATACATTATGTATTACAGAATGATTTATTTTGCATAGTTCATGCAAATTCAAATTTTAATTGTCTTTTTCTTTTAATAATGACAACATATCCGATCAATCAAAATCTTTTGAAATATCTTTTTCTTCTAAATGATTTATCCATCTATTTTTTCATCTGCAAGACGCTGAGCTTTGTCGATGTTGCCTGGTCTCACAAAGCGTTTTTGCTCTACGGGTACATTGTGTTTCATGGTTTATCATGAAACACTGAGTACTCATAGCACCTTGTTTATATGCACCATTTCTACAAACACAGGCACAGACACATATGTGTCAGATATATCGCTGGATGGAAATAGGGTAGGTTTGGGTTGTGCTTGTTCACATAGGCTCTGGGGAGAATCTGAATAGAAACCTGATTGTAAGCGGTGCATTGGTGATAGTGCTCTCTGTCCAGTTTTGATATATTGCAGTCATTATCTCATAAAAAGTTGGCATCAGAGATGGTACATATGAGTTCTTGCGTGCTTTTAAAAGTGGTCACCAGAGAACAAATAATCACAGCATCTGCACTTCCACTTTATCTCAGCTTTTCAGTAAGTTAAACAGAAAACAGAGGTGGAAAGCAATTATCTGTGTGTGGGGGACAAGCCATGAAATATTGACCAGCTGCTACCTCGCTGCAAAGTCCTTATCCGACCTGGTTGATATATGGTGTTAACTGTTCAAACAGTAATATGGGAATATATATCAGTAATGCTATTTGTACCAAGTTTTTGTATCTACAAATCTGAAATTCATCAAAAGCATTTATGCCATGTTTGTTCCTCTGTAAGAATATCATTAAAAGAAGGAGGGAACTCCAAGAGGGGAAGCTCTTGCCTCAGTATATTTACACTTTTTAATATACGTAGTTACACTGATCTGTACTGAAATACAAATCCAAGAAAATCTGACAGTATTTCAAAAGGTTCGTCTTAATTAATATAGATGCTTTTTAATCATGTTACAAACCCAAACTTCAATGTATTTCCAAGCAGGTGAAATAATTTTGGAAGAAAAATGTCATTTATTTTTATTATTGGATATATGTTCAGCCAGACCCGGCTGCACAAACAAATCACAGGGGGGGCATTCCATTTTTTTAGGGGGGCACACTTTAAAAAGTTTTTTATTACTTAATATATATATATATATATATATATATATATATATATATATATTATATATATATATATATATATATATATATAGCAATAGTGTAGTCAGTTTTGTCAAATTAGGCAGGCTTCCAACCAATTAGGCTTTTGAACACAAATGCCTAATTTTCGTTCCAATTAGCTGGAACAAAAATAGTTTAATGGGCAGGTTGTAAAAAAATTGGGAAGCTTTTCACAACATTTGTTGGGCTTTTAGAAAGAATTACTAACAAAATATATCTAAATAGTTGTCAACGTCGGACAGGAAACCAAAACATTTTAATAAAATGCTATCTCATACTCATACTCATACTGGTCAATTTATTTTTTAAATAAGTAGAATCTGTCGATCTGACATCATCATTGAATAGTATTTATAATGAATAATATTGATTGGTATGATAAAACAAGAAAAGAATAATGGTTAATAAAGTGTTTGGTCAGTGTAAACGCCCAGGAGGGGTTGAGTTCTACTTATCAACTTAAAAATATTTCATGACTGCGTGTTAAAGAAATGTTTGATTAAGCTATACTGAGAGAAATTATTTGGAGTTATTTGGTTGTTTGGTTGTCTGATTGCATATTTTGTTCGGAGGCCATATGCACATTTTTTTTCTTTGCTTCAGCGTAGTGTGCTAATGGCATATTCTTATGTTTAATAGTTCTTATGTGTTTAATAGTTCTGTGCTTTTAACGTGAGAGTTTGAGATTTGGGCTTGTTTTTTTCTTTTAAGTTGGGCAGGTTTTATGTTGGGTTACTGGAAACTATCAGTGAGATAGGGTAACCTGTAGTGCTGTGTCTTGACTCAAGTCCAGCATAAGCTACACGCTTATTAGCATGAGATTAGGCTGAACACTGACTGAAGTAAAAATCACACTAAAAGAGGTTCTGTAATTACAGCAGGTATGGAGCGCAAGGAGCAGAACAATGCAGAGTTCCTTCTGCCTGCAGTAACCCACGTTTCTTCAGTTTAGCAGTATTTCTGCTCTGTTCTGCTCCTGGTGCTGCTAACTGTCGTAGCTAACCCTCCTAGCTGTCCTAGCTAACCCTCCTAGCGTCAATGTTTACTCCACTTTAGACTTCAGTGCTGACATTTAAACAGTAATTAATCGCGCTGCTTCCAGCTCGCTCTTGTCTGCTTCGTTGTCATTTCTTGTAATTGTTTGGTAATCAGACCAAATTTCCATCCCGCTCTACCGACACCAACGGTGACCACAGCCGAACACCGCGTCGGCGACTGAAGGCTATAACTCAGTGTCCCGCCCCACTCCATCTGTGATTGGCTAGCATGTTGCCTTCAGTCGTTGATTCAATTGGTTAAATCGTATGATTGACACATCAAAGATAGTACTAATAGGACGATGGCCACTCCGAGGTATATATATAAAAACAAAAGACAGCTTCCAGTCCAGGGCGGGCACAGCTGGCTCACAGGGCGGGCACGGCCCCCCAATGCCCGCCCATGCCGCCGGGTCTGTGTTCAGCACCCTCTTCATAGAAAACAGCATGCATGTTGTTGCAACTCTCTTGGGGTGTAAGCCAGCTTTACCCATCAATGACATTTTTGCACACTTTTTTTTGAAATATCGAAAGCTCTGACAAATTGGATGGAGGGTGTCTGTAAATATCTATCTTTAAAGCTGTAGCTGGTAATCCTGTTCAGAGACACTTTTTGCTATACTGGGTGAAATGATCCTTCCATCCTGACAGTGGTCAATATATAATGTATTCAGAAAAAGGGGTTAAAAATTTTGATCTCTGTGAAAGCTGCAGGACTGTAAAATCTCTGACCAATTCCTGCCGAATGGTTTTGTTCCTGCTCTCATCCCCCTCTGTCACACAAGTTCTGTGAGTATTGCTTTATCTATTGGCTAGCCCAGATGCCAATCATTCTGATGCGCTCATGTAGCGACAAGGTGTGTGTTAGTCCTTTACTAGTTTCTGCTTGCTGGCTGGCCATGCACACTTGTTTATGTATTCGGTTAGCTTCATGTTAGCCCTTCAATGTAGCTGCTCACACGTACACTTTGAACATGGCTGAGAGTGGCAAGAAGCAAACAGTGTATAATTTTATGAGAAGAAGAGGAAGGCATCGGTAGAAAGAAATAAGACCAGGGGGGAATTGGGGGATTGTTTCAAACGCAATCCCCCTGAGGTGCAAAAGAGCAGGTAAGACGGTTTTTCAAAATGGGACATGGGGCAAATTCAGGAAAAATCACAGACTCTACGTTTAAGCCTCACCACAAATACTCAATTGAATTTAAGATGTGACATTTTCTTTTTGTTTTCAACTTGGCCACTGGGTTACTGGATTCCATGATGGATGATGGTGAGTGTTTTGTGACATTAAGTATCTTTTATGTAACTCATTGGATCAGTAGTGGCCGTGCTTTGAACGAACAAGGACATTCTTTAAGTAACGCCATTGTCTCCTACATGAAGACAATAAGATACCTAGATAGCACCAATGCTAACTCTGTGCTCTGCTCTGATTTTTCGCTCACTGTCTCTTACATATGTTGAAATTACGTGTCGTGCATGTTCTGATGTTGGTAGTCTAGTCCCTCTCTTAATTTGGACCCTTCAAGCTCCTGCAGCCTACTCTTATTTTGAGCCTGACAAAAAGCCACAGACTGAGCAGCAGGTTTGCCATTGCTTTTTGTCCACCACTCTTGCATTGTGTTTCTGTCACAAACAGTCTGGGGCCACCTTGCTATGAGGACCTCATCCACATTGAGGTGGTACACAAATGTAATGGAAACGACCCCAACCGTGTAGAGTTTAGCCGAGCCAAGTGGAGTCAAGCTGTTGAAAAAGGGCCATAACAGGCTTTCTTACAGGTGTGACCTTTATTTTCTTTCAGTGACTTTTATTCTTGCTTCTCTTTCACAAAGACTAGTATTAGAGTACACATTTAATAACAGTCATGTCAACAAATTCTGCTGCTTGAGTTGTTGAGCATTATGACTATTGTGGTGCTGCTTCTTTGATGAATATTTCCCCTTTGCTTCAGTTTGATGTTCATGTCCTAATAGATTTACAGATGTGCCATACCTGTTCCGTTATAAGACGATGGACTGAACAGTGGTTAGTCTGTTTATTTTTCTTGGTCTTCACAACTACTGTTTAAAAAAAAACAACTTTGCAGGGCATCTGCATTTATTCTGGGTTTAAGTTATACAGGGTTGAATACTGTGTATAAATAATCCAACCACTGCTTTCAGTTAGTTTTACAAAACTGTATTTAAGTATATCAGAAAAAAGGAGGCTACATACATGCATGCAATACATTTTAGATTTTATTCGTAAAATTATTCTTTATGACTGGCGACCTGTCCAAGGTGTAGTCTGCCTCTCGCTCAATGACCACGGGAGACAGGTACCCGCCCCCCTGTCACCCTGCACAGATAAGAGGGTATTAATAATGGATGGATGGATGATTCATTCCACTTTATAAATAAATCCCAATGACATACTGAAATATGTGGATGTAATGTGAAATAGGGTGAAAAAGTTGAAGGGATAACAATACATTTACAGTGCACTTTAACAAAGTCAATGACAACCTAATGGTCTTGAAGAAAATACTTTCTCAAATAAAATGTTAGTTAAAATGGTCAGGCCGTGTTGTTTTTTTAGTATTTTGACTTCAGTCTCATGCATAACTGCCCAGCAATTAGTTTCAGCCTCTACCTTGTCTACAGGATGCACAGCCCGTGTTTTACAACATACACAAACCATAAAGCACGTTGACCCAATTGCACTGGTGGCAAAGGCGAGCAAGAAATGCTTGTGCTTAAAACATAAAGAGCATGAGCACCAGTCAGAGCTGTGCTGAGACCAAACATGTTTTTAGGAGTTTTGTGCTTTAACTTTTATCAAAGCACAGCATCTCTAAGTGGGGTTCACAACTGTGATGCTGGCAGGATTGTGTCATCAGCAAATGCTGCTGAATTACAGGAAGCAAGGGTAAACAGCCCTTGTGGTGCAGCAGAGCTGGCTGTAGCATCTTTACACAGTAACACACACAACAAACACAAAATCTGGATTTCTTTTTGCAGATAATAGTGTTCCTGTCGTTTCTGTGTTTGCATGGTATCCCCTTCACACCAAATGCTGGCTTTACTGATACAATAACCTTGGGACACGATATACAACAGAAGAAGTGCAAGCTGGCCTGTTAAAAAGCTCATGTCGGAGATGTAAAACAAACACGCTACAACTGATGACTAAGCAGGAGCACCGAAAACAATGTGGAAGCCAAGTTTGGCACCAAATCTGGGGGTTAGTGTTCTGTTAATTTTCCAGCAATATTGGATATTATTTAGTCAAACCGAGATTGCAAAAGAAAATTTGAATATAATCTGAATCCAGCTCAACATCATCTGACTCATTTTAAATCATCATCTGATTTAAAATCTCACACTTACCTTCAAAACTCAAAGGTTAAAAACTTACAGTGCCTCAAAAGTATTCACACCCTTAGCCTTATTTAACATGTGGCAGATACTTCAGTTGGACTTTATTTACTGAATTGTATAATAAACCATAACTTGATTACAGTTTTTTCCTTGGTTTGTTTATATCAGTCTTGTGTTGTATCAGATGCCAAATGTGCTGAGATTTATTAAATACGCATCTAAAATTTACGAATTAGATAATTTCACCAAAGGTTTAAATACATACTGTTACGTTTTTCTATTGATTAGAAGGTGCTCTTGCACCTGTGACTGTAATGATCTGAGCATGCTTCAATAAAAGGAAGCGATGGCGTCACATCTCTATGTAGTGTAGCGTCGTAGCAGGTGTGCTGCTGTCAGTTCTGAGACAAAGAACTGTTGTTTTCATGTTTGTCTGTCTAGACTTACCAGGCCGTTGGCTCTCCTATCTTTAATATGGCAACCCTAACGCATACATTAAAATAACTAGGAGGGACAGAAATTTGTGATCTTAAATGAATCAGTTAGTCTTATCCACCAAAGTCAATGGGCAATGCTAACACTGCTATTAACACCATAAGAGGTATGTATTTTAATTGCAGCACACATACACCAATCAATTATTTAACTGTATTTCATAAATTCCTACACTTAATTACAGTTACATTGTTTACCTAACAAGTTAATTCTTTAACTGCTCTTTTGAGCCTCAAAAAGTTGCATTCACAGGACTTCATTATTATGCAAGGATAAGCGGGTATAGACTAAATGATGGATGGAAGGATTTTAACAGAGGCACCAGAGTATGGGGGTACAAATATAAATGCATACCCAAATTTTCTGTATTTGAAAAAAAAAAAAAACACAAACAATGCTTTTTCATTCTACTTTACAATAGTGTTTCCTTATTGAATGCCTATCACTTAAAATCACATTAAAATACACTGAGGTTTGAGGATGCAATGAGAAAGAAATGGGAAAAATGGCGAAGCAGTGTAGAATACTTTTGCAAGGCACTGTGTTCTGGAATGTTCTTTTACCCCAACAATTAATCCAAATGAAGCATTATGAAATCAATTTGGGAACTACACTATGACATCCGGATAAGTAAAACTGCAATAAGAGCCAAGAAGTGACAAGCACTAATATTCATCTGCTGGATTCAAAGCCACTTTGTTGCAAGCAGATGGCAGCGAGCTGAGGCACTCAATCACCTCATTAGACAAGTACCTCCATCTAATGTGCTTGCACTGGAACACATGGCTAAATTTTTACAAGGAAGCATTCCACCAGCTTTCTCTCCGCAATTCTTCCCAACAGCTTAAAAGCCAAGGTTTCACTTCATGCATCTATCTCTCTCGAATGTTATTCAGATATAATTCAATTTCCAGCACCCACGTGAGGCAACAAAATGTGTGTGAGTTTAGTGTGACATCAAGGATTAACATGCGGCTGGTAAGTGAATCATTTAATCCCAGGCTTAATGACAGCTGCTTCTGCAGGGAGAACTGAGACACAACGGCAGTCTGCAGGCCGAGGCAGTGGAGTAGAGAGGGGGGGGGGGGGGGGGGGGGGAGAGAATGACTGACAGTGTGGGAGACGAAGAGCAGGATTTTAAAAAGGCGCCACTCTCTCCTAGATCTCCAATACTAAATGACCTCGACATGTCTGCTAAATGGAGCTTGCCATTCGGTCAATCCTGTTAAATATGGAGCAATGAGAGAGGAAAGACTGGAAAGAATGAGGGGGAGCTGGTAATAGAAGGAATTGATCTGAGAGGGTGCTATGCTGGAAGTAACAGACAGAAAGCAATATATTGTAATTAATTTAATGGCTGTCAGGTTTGTGCATTGGGCAGAGTTAGCTAATGATTACAGAGACCACCATGCGACTCAAATTGCAAATGTCAGAGTCATGGAAGAATCATTCCATGAGGCAAGTCACTTCATCTTCACTAAAACAATAGGATGTTGGGTTTACAAGGAGGCAAGATTCTAATAATATTTTGGAGCAAAATGAGATCTCCCATTCGCATTGTTCACACAATTGGAGTAAAAGTTTCACAAATCACAAACTAGAGTTACAATACTTGTATTCTAGGTTTGACAAGTTGAGGTTTTCATGGTTCTCTACATACAGCGTGAGCCTAATGCCAAAAGCAACACACTGCAACAGCTCCTTTTATGTCAGTGTTTCCCCTACCATTCTTCAAGGAGGGTGTCTGGCCAACAAGACCCCCACCTTAAGAAGATGACGGCATGTCGTGAATTATTAAATGTCTGCCCGTGTTTATGGTTAATGTTATTAAAATCATCACCATTCTAAATAGCGGCAGATCGCACCCTGAGCCATTACTGTCTATAGGCTCCCGCATACTTGCGTGGACATGAGTCCGCAGACATCCGTGCACAGAGGTACGCGCAGAGCTCACTTTTCATGACCGCGTATGCGGTCTCAACTGCTTGGTAGGAAGAAGTCTTCACATCAAACTGTTTCATATCTGACACTGAGCTGCTCCAAGGCAGTCGCCAGGACATGCAGTGTCACAGCCCCTCTCTGTGCTGCACTGACAGCTGTGCAGTGGGTGCCTGCTGGAGAAGAAATAGCTGTAGGTGCTCAACCGGCTGATCAAACATGCTGCTATCCCTTCCCCCGTTTCGTCCCACTGGCAAAATATGTGTGGGAAATGTAGGAATTTGTCACAAATAATATAGGCAATAACTACTCTCGACTATGGAGGGGAAAAATGTCCGTCTGGAGTCCTCACAGTACGCCCGAGTTTGCGGGAGCCTGTAATGTGTCTCCTAAGCGAAATTGACGCTTTACTAACAGCTCAGAGTCACGTGTGTTTGTACGCAGGTAGACTCACACTCCTGCCATGAGCGAGAGCATGCAGATATATCAATATACGACACTCAACAGCTAAATCGCTCTGATGTCATTACCAGAAGCCCTATAAAAATACCATTTGCTTTGGTTTTCGCACATCACCAAAAGTCTGTCAGTTGGAAACAAAAGTCCACCTTCCTGAGTCCATCGCTGAAAACAGATGGCTACTTTATTCTTGGAAAACGCATTTCCGTTGCTAGATAGACCCAAGAATGGATCGTATGAAACAGATCTCAAAGGTTACTAAAGCAAACACTGAATAAAGTTATGCTCAAAATTATTCTAAACTCTGGCAGATCTAGATTCAAGGAGATTTTCATTCAACCAAGATGTAGGAAGGACGAAAGGCAGGTATTTTTGTAAATATAGCCATGTATAAAGATACATGATGGAAACTGGCAGAAACATAAAAAGAGAGACAGCCCCTCCCCTCAACAAAATCTCTAGGGGAAACACAAAGGCTTTAAATATTTTAAAGAATTTCTGTCAAGAGGGAAAAAATTATACATTTAGTGTTCACCAATGTAAATATTTAAAGTATAGAACTAACTTTGACCAAATGCAGTTCAGACATGATGAAATCGGCATTATAATTGGCACCAACGGGAAGCTGTGAACCGGCTGTGAACCGGATCCTTAATTCATCGTCATTAGTGAATCAGGGTATTTTTAAAAAAATCATACACACTGAGATCTCATGGCACAATAAATATATTTAGAAAACATGTGGTAAGTTTATAAAACAACCTGGAAATGTGTGACATAATTTAATTTTTAAATATTACGTCCAGATTTTAATGAACGTCTATTAAACAATACTAAACTAAATTTAAGGTTGATAATCATTACTGTTACAAAATATCTTTAAGAAACTTACCTTTTTCTTTTGTCTTCCACATTATGATGATAGGTATACAATGTTTCTGAGAAGAGGTCTACAAATACATTCATCTTAAGAGAACATAAGAGAATACAATATTTGGTTCATGAGGAAATGAGATTTTATAACTTTTTAAAGAATACCAGGTTGGCACCTTTCTTTTAGTCAAATATTTAATCAGTGTAGGTATAGACATTATTAATTAAGCCCTCATTTGAAGTAATGTCAAACATAGCAGCAAAATTTTCCCATTTTTGATGTGCAATATGGGTATCGTAGTTTACAAACGTTTACAAGTTAAGTGTTAAATCTGTTTTTTTTTTACAAGTCTCTGCAGAGGTGATTGTGATCAAATGTCTTGGTTTCTTTAAAACACCATGAAGTGACTGCCTCCTGATTCCTCAGATCCTCCGCCTCCATCCACCTCACCAGTCCCCCTGTTTGCCTTAGCTCGCTTCCCGCTCTGCTCCCAAACTCTGGATCTCTCTCCCCCCAGACATCCGTAACATCGACACCCTTCGCCTGTTCAACTCCAGACTTAAAACCCTGCACTGCACTGTCCCACTGAATTTATTTGATGTTTTCAATCTGGTTTTGTTGTTGTTGTTTTTTTCGGTTTTCATTTGAGATTTTTCCAAGACGCTTGTAAATAAAATTTATTATTATCAGAAGCTGTCAACTCCATGCTTCGTTTAGCCATCTGTTGTGGAAAAAAAAACCACCAGAAAACACTGAAATAGACACACACACACACACACACACACACACACACACGCACACACACACACACACACACACACACACACACACACACACACACACACACACACACACACACACACACACAGGTGGGCTATTGTGAGATAGTTTTCCACTAGACGAAATATTTTCATGTTTTATTATAGAATTATGAGCTCTGATGCTTGGAGGTCTCATTACATCTTTACTACGTATTTGAAACTCTTGCAGTGGCCTTGCTTAAAAGTTTTTGATGGAATATTTTAAAGTGGGCTGAAACTATTCGAGATTGGTGGGTGGCTGCCAGTCTCGAGTTCTTTCAAAGTCTCAATTCATCTCAAGGCAGAAGATGCAGTCTGTACATATTGACCTTAGCCGATTATGATTTTTTATTTTTATTTTTTTGGAACTATAATCAAACAGCTTTCAAAATAGTGTTTCCCTTCTAAAGAAACACTTCTAAGTTTCAAATTTTCAAACGGAAGCCAGTGTTTCCAACTCCAGCACGGTCCTTGATAAACGCAGGTATAAAGCTGCGGGGGAAATAGCATAGTACCTTTGCTGTAACACATTCAGCCTTACTGGTATCTGCTGTCAGCTCCAGGCACATTTGTCACTTCTAAACTTCGACAACGGCGGGGACGCGAAATGACAGAACCAAGATTTAATTCTGTGCTGTGGAAATAAGAAGGAATTTTGGCAACCACCTCTTTAGAAAATACAGTTTTATCTCACCAATACTGAAAGCAGCTGAAAATAGCAAACAAGGATCTTCTTCCCTCGATAACAACTTTCAAACCAAAGAGCATTGTTGTCAGAGCAACCTGGTAGTGTTTAGATATGGTGGGTTTTTTGATTCGTAAACCTTTTTCTTAGCGTCCGACAGATCGGTCACATCTTGCTTGATTCTGGTTACTAGTTTCCTTGTGCATTGGTAGTTTTGAATCCTGAACCACCTCTGTAAAGTTGGCAGCATCCTGATAAAACTGATTTTATATCTGATTTATTTCCCCCGGAACTACTTAAAGTAATAAATTAATGGGTGAGAACCTGAGTCTATTGTCCGTCCGTCCGTCCGTCTTCTTCCGCTTATCCGGGGTCGGGTCGCGGGGGTAGCAGCTTCAGTAGGACTATTGCTATAGACTATTGAGTCTATTGCTTTACTGCATATCAAAGTGGTAAACAAAATTCCCCGTCCCCCAACTGCTCATGTTTCAAGTGAACCCGAAAGAGAAATGAATGTGCAGCACCCATGATGTGTTGTATTCCGCCAAATGAAACACTGAAGGAGCCGCACTGAAGATCACTTTTATGACTCCCACATGTGAAATCTCCTTCTGCTTAGCCACAGGAGCATGTCGACGTCCGATACTGGCACAGAGCACAGCTCTTCCTCTGTCGGTATAATTAGGGCCTCAAATGCCGAGATAAAATAGGGCTCAACCAAACTGAACCAAGTGTCTGTTTTCACCAGACCTGGAGAATACCTCTTATGAGAGAAACTGCGTCACTATGTTTGGGCTTGCAAACCATCCTCTCCTTTATATCATATTGGTTTACTAAATATAGCAGAGCAGTAACAGCATTTAACACAGTATCTAACCCACAGTTTTTAGTTGACAGAACAAAAAGTCTGCACACAAGTTTGAACACGGGTCAGAGAGAATTGTATCTGTTGCAACAACCAGTCTTTTGTTTCCAAAATGCATTATCCCTGCTTCATTCCACTAAGTAATGACCGCTGGCTTCCTGGCTTGATGCTACTACTTCTATTTATGATTTCCAGCACCCTCGATGTCTGTTCAATATTAAAACACACTGTCACAAAGATATTGCGGTGCAGATGAAAACAGTACAGCTCTGTTTATCTTCCTCATGTTTTCCATATATTACTGCCCGTGCTCCGCATGGAGACCCACAGCAACAAGAGAACGGTTGTGGTTACAGCTGAAAATAATCCAGCCAGGACCCTTCTAGTTTGACAAAATCTTACAATTCAAGGTCAGAGGAACCATACTATCAATATCAGAAATTATAAAAATTATAACATGTTTCTTGAGTAAAGCCTAAAAAAGTATGCTTTATAATATGAAATTTGCTCATTGACGTTTTGGAGTGCGGAATGGGTGAATGCATCTTTAGATTTGTTTCATGACCTAAAATACTTTAAAAGAGCTGCATATACCCCAAAATGTACCCTGGTTCCAGCCAGCTGACTGGCAGCCCACTGGGGCAGTTCTCTCTTAAGACCTTTAAATTTACTATGTACGTTTAAACAGTCAGTCTACCTGTACTCAATAATTGGTAATAGAAGAACAAGAATGTACTCTTCGATTTTACTCTAAGCCACATACACCCAAAGAAAACCTTGCATTTCCTCTTGCACCTGAATAATTGGAAACTTGAACCATATACATACTCTGAAGGAAGGTATAGATGGTTTTGACACTATAACCCTTTTAAATCTCGTCATACCTTGAGCTTCGTAAATTAGTCCAAGCCTGTCACTGGTATGCAGAAACTCAATGCATTTCATTTGAAATATCACAGCCTACCATGTGCTACATCCTAGAAGTGCTTTGCAATTGCGATATTTCATACAGTGATATGGCATTGAGGAACGACATATTGTGCAGCTCTAGATCTCATTATAGCAAAAAGAACGGCACTGTACAATTCTACACCAGAAAAGTACAAGTTTAGCCTCAGCTGTTAAAATGATGTGGACTTCTACTGAATACTGGACAAAATCATGCAGTAAATGGCATATTTTATTTCAGCCCTAGTGTGGATTCCTGTTGAATGCTTCCAGTGAAAATCATCATTCCCAGTTTTAAGATACACAAGCTGATTGTTTTTTGGAGTGAAAGCGGATGTATGCTTAACTAACGTTTTATTTTAACAGGCTGAAGATTCAGTGGCTCCACTTGGGGGGGAAAAAAGCCCCCAAACCCGCTTTGAAGTTCTGCTTTCTGTGGGCGGTAATGTGGCATGGCATCCAGCCAAAGCCCACAAACATACGGATTAAATAACGCCTGCCCAGTGTCCCTGCTGATGCATTCATCCTATATGCTAGAATAAGAACGAAATATGCAAAACGCACACATGGATGTGCATAGAAGCACACACACACACTTGACTTCTTGACAAATCTGCTCAACTGTCAACATATGAGCTCCCTGCCTGGAGAGATGACTTTTAAGTCTGGGCCTGAGAGGGCGAATCTTTGAGTGCATTTCTGCACTAAGTGTGTGAAAGTCAGTGTCAGATGTGGTTCTTTGCTCTGTAGCTCTGCGTGAAGGTTTATTGGATCATAAAACATTCATGTAAATTAGAAATTGCATCTCTGTCAACCCAAAGTTCAAATAAACTGCAGGAATAAGCATCAGTGAATTAATGGAGCTCGTATGTAATTTATAGGCCTCGGGGTTTAGGTATGAAGCCAGAACTTGGCAACATGAAGTGAAGACTAGTAGAAACTGGTCATGCAAATACAGGCTTATAGACTTTTTTTTTCTCCACGTTAGATTTTCCATCTCCGTAAAACCCACAAACACTCCAGAGCAACAGTGTGGTGTGCCAACTAACCAAAGAGTACCATTGCATGAAATGCCAAGACATACAACCGTTTTCCTCCACGTTGTAAAACATATTTGCACATGGAAGTCATTGTGCTGGTGAAAATTTACAGTTTTAATGTGGATGTTTTTTTTGTTTTTGTTGTTTTTTTTTTTTTGTTTTTTGAAGTATGAGGCTGCAAGATACATTGTTTTAGTATGAAAACTGTAAAGCCCAGTCACATTTCAGGAGGTTTTCTCAACAGGGAACCTAAATCAGCTCAAACATATGATCACATGCTCTTATTTCTGTAAGCGTCATGTTTTCTAGTTATTCTTGTGTCCTGATCATGTCCCACTTAGCTCCTCAGCTGTCCTTGTTTCTTGGTCACATTTTACCAACTGCTCTATGTTTTAAATCAGCTCAGCCTTTTCTACTCCACAACAACCGCTCCCAGTATGGTGCAGTATTCTCTCTTGGTACTCAGAAGATGAATTTCCAGGCTTCCCAGTCAGAAACACACATCCAAATTTTCAACTGGGAAAATTAGAGGTTTTCCAGGAGCCACAAGCACAATACACAGGTAAAAACCATGTATTCTGACAGTTTGCCAGTCACTAAACATGTGAACATGTTCTTTTAGAGTCTGTATGTGAAAAATTAAAAGAAAAATGTTATCAGCTTGCACTGATAGTTACGGCCACAGTAATTACCAAATCCAACTGGTGTTCCATCAATACATTAAACATGTGCACCTGCTTTGACAACTGATCAGTCATAGTCTGCTGTGAGAAAATGTTGCTCTGTGACAATAAATATTATTCTTTTTGGTTTAATTAGCACTCAATCTCTCATATAAAAGTCAACCAGTTTACAAGGGGATCAGAATCAGAATGAAGGAACATAATGTGTATTACAAAGTTTCCCAACCATAAGGGAAAAAATAATGACATGGATATGCCCAAATCTCACAGATTTCAAGAACAGACTACAAACAAAAATAAACTGATGAACAATGTTTTATGTAAATGGGTGCAAAACAGTTTGTTTAAGGGTATGGAAAGGAAGCAGGAAAGAATCAAACGGCAGTACTTGGGTAGTAATTGAAGGTATGTATTTACTGTACGAAGAAGCACGGGACACAAAGCCGTGTCAGAACAACTGCAAGAGCAATCAATAGAAGAAAAACAGTGAAAAAGAGATCTAGTTGCATAAAGAGAACCACAAGTGGTTGGACCATGAAATTAATTTACCCAGTGATGGTGGCTACTGGAGTCTGGCATGAATAAACCTGCCACCTCGCAGCCCTTTTTGAAGGGGGCATTATGTCTCCACTCTTCCACTGACAAGTCGCTAACCATTGTGGAAGTGTCTCCGCAACCTTCCTCTTCATTTGGTAAGACAGGATGCTAAGAGGGAATATTTGTGTTGCTGTGACCCTGGGATTAGACTTGCTCCTGAGGAAGTGAGCTGTCACAGTCCTCTGTCACCCATCCTGTCAGAGGCTGTTAAACTCTTTTGCATGATTATTTGCTGCAACAGCAGCCTTAAAATCAATGTTTAATTGTGAGACATTTTACAGAATGTTGCCCAGCAAACAGTCCAGTTACCACAATTATCCACTGTCCTGTGAGTCGACATGCCGCACTCTGGAGATTATGTCATTATGAATGCAAACATCCTTGTATTTGCCTGTCTGTGAGCTTCCTAAATCCCCTCTGACAACAAAAGTAGATCATCTGTCAAACAAACCTCTCAGCAGCACATGCACAAACCTGTTATCCGTTACATTACATTAACAAAGCAAGGTCATCAACGATAGACCATGAAGTTGGTCTTTTATTTAAAACCTCCCTACTCGCTCTGCGCCCAGCAGCAAAAAAAGGAAATCCATTGTGATGAGCAGTGATTGTGACTGCTCTGAAAGGTTTTCCGAGAAAAGAGGAGTAGTACCAGAGGGGAGGAAGAAATGCGATGATGCCAAGCATGCGAATCTGTGCTGCACCTTGAGAAAAAAAAAAAAAAGGCATGAAGTGTCTGGATATGTGCTGTTTCATTAGGGAAGCTAGGCTGAGAGGAGCTGTACTGTAGCTACAGCAATAACAAGCCCGTAGCGAAATGACAGCCTGGTTGGGAATCACGCGTCTCCTCCACAGCCAGACACTGAAACTAACAGCAGTGAGTCTGTGCGGCGAGAGGTCACAAAACTTCAAACTTGAAGAATGGAAAGATCAATTGGAGAAAATAAGGAGCAGAGGGAATTTTCTCGCCTTGCAACTCGACACGGCTATAGCCTGGAAAATGGGGTCAAAGTTCAAACTCTAGCTTTATGTCTGGGGTGAGAACGGAATAGGGCCATAAAACAGAGCCAGACTTCCAGACTAACACAGTTGTTCCACACAGAATATATACACAATTACCATGCCTTGCAAAAGTATCTATTCCCTTTTTAAAAAAAAAAAACTTGTCCTGTTACAGCCACAAAGTTTATTTTTATTGTAAGTTTATAAAATGAAACTAATAATTAGTTTTAGTTTATAAACAAATCCATTATTTTTGTAACTGAATAGTCTGTAAAATAAAATTAATTATGGCAATTGTAAGGTTGAAGGAAAATAACAGGCTTTGTAGATGTTTTTAATGAGTAAAAATGAGAAACTCATGCTATGCATGAGTGGAGTGGGGGAGTGGTGGCCTGGTGGTTAGAGCATTGTGCTCGTGTCCCGGGGCTCTGGGTTCAGCTCCCACAGACTGCCCCTCTGGGTCCCTGGGCAAGACCCTTAACCCCAGATTGCTCCACGGGCGCTGCACAGTGGCAGCCCACTGCTCCGCGAGGGGATTGGTTAAATGCAGAGAACAAATTTCATCGGAATGTATGTCGCAATTACAATAAATATGATTATTATTATGCATATCTATTTAACCTATCAAATATAAACAGTCACCGTCAGAAGTCAAACTAGTAATTGGACTCCAACTGTGTGTGCAATTAAATCTTTTGTGAGCTTTACAAAGGTTCCTTAGAAAAAATTAGTGACTAAACAGCATTATGAAGACCAACCTTGAACCTATAAAGACATGGCCATCCACCTAAACATTAATAAGACAAGAGGTTGAAAGTCTGGTAGTACTTTTGGAGAAGCTGCAAAGATCCAGAGCTCAATGGGCAAATCTGCTAACAGGACAACAGTCAGTTGTACATTCATAAAATCCGACCTTTATAAAAGACAGGGGGTTGGCCTTCTAGTAAAAAAATAGCCTAAACGTACCTCCAGAGCTACCATGGAGCGTGTCAAGTCAAAACCCAGACTGAAATCAAACTGAGAATCCATGAGTTTAGACATGTTTTTCACAGACGTTCTCCATATGCAGTCTGAAAGTCTGAGCTGTTTTGCAAAGAACAATGGATAAAATGTTTCTACATAAGCAAATATAAGCCCGAAGGACTTTTGTAAAAGGAATTGTTACAAAAGGTGGTTCTACAAAGTATTCATTGACAGGAGAATAATACAAATGAACGTTGTAGTTTCAAAGTTTTAAAAACCTGGTATCATGTTTTCCCCTTCACAATAATGCACTACTGTGTCCATCTATAAAATACAATTCCAATAAAATTCTTGTTGTACTGTGAGAATATATGAAACGGTTCAAGGGACAGAAACATGTTTGGACAACTTAATTTTATTCTGTCACTCGTCTGTTTCCATTATAACCATGCTGTGTGTGTGTGTTTGTGTGTGTGTCTGTCTGTCTGTGTGTGTGTCTGTGTTTTCAACACAGCTCCAAGTAGCACTGTGATGCCATGAGGTAATAAGAAGCTTGCCTGTCAGACCACAATCCAGCTGCCTAGCAATAAAACTGTGGAGGCGACACATTCAAGTGGAGCTTGTGTTAAACTCATGACAGACTGGTAGTCAAAGAAAAATAAATATGTTCTTCCATGAGTTTACTTTAACAATGCTATATCACTGTCTACATTACCTCGGTCGTTTTTAAATGGTGTCTGCACTGTATGGTTTTCCTATGGCAATAAAATAGTAAACGAAAATGAATAAGAATAAGAATTTATCCTGCAGTGGGAAAATTTGGATGTGACTCCTTAAACATGAAGGTGACGAAATAAGACAACACATTTTGATATGCTCCTTTATGTCTGTACTAAAACCCACAAAAACACAACATGTTATAAGCAGCATGAAAAATATACCATGTTTTTTTTATAAAACATTAGTGTCTTAAATTGTTCTAACCTATCACTTCTGAAGCTGGAGGCTTCCTCCTTCAAGTGTATTTAGGATGTGTCACTGACGCCTATTTGTCTCGCCACTATTCAAAGTGGTCAAGACAAGAGAACACATCATTCAAGTGAGGCAGTCAAGTTGCCTATATTTACAGTCAGAGCAATGATTACACAGGTTAAAACTTTCCCTTTTTTATTTTTTTCCCCTCCATTCACAACAGGGAGGATGGTAAGGGAGGTTAGAAAGAATAAGAAAGCAACTATGATGTTCTGACAACACATCATGTGAATTTCTTAATACGTTGGCTTGTAAGATACTCCAACGCAGAACAAGTTAATTGCGTGTGTAAGCGGAAAAAAGTTGTTCTCCGTATTCATGACCATAGCCCTTTGCTTTGAACATTGAAAAAACGTGATGCTCTGTGCAGCTCGTGTACAGAGACAGCTGTCTGGCAGATCACACGGAACAGAGATGTGAAGCAGCTTATTGGGTCCAATACTTGGGATCAGACACATTTTACACATATTTAACAGGGGTGTCAATAATGCTGAGTCAAATACATTTCCACACCAGGGTTCTCTTACTTAAAGTTTATTCTAATTACAAGTGTTATTTTTGGTGGGATTATGTATGGTTATAGAGGCGGTCGGAAGGGAAATAGAGCTCATTATTTCTGAGAAGAACAAAACACAAATTCAAGGGAAACGTATTTGGACCCTTCCAGGCAGTGTCACAGAGAACTCACAAGTCCTCCAGACGGTTTTCAAAGTGAAGATTTAAACAGATCCGTTTAAAAGACTAAATAAATGTGGTTTTAGACCAGCTTGCTATCCTTGAATTTAGATAATATACGCCTTACCTAAGCCTTGTGTAACAGCAGATTTTTTCCAACTATATCCTCAATCCTAACTTTGACCAACATTACTGTCATTATCACCAAGATTGAGAAATGTTATAACACTCATTTTGGGACAGCTTAAGTTTATTGTTCCCAAAGAGATGCTTGGATTAACGGATAGTTTTACTGAAGTAGAAAACAGACAAGAACATCTTATACTAAGTGGGTTGAAAATGTTATGACTCAAACTTGAAAAAGCTAAATAATCTTTAAGGAGCTCTGTGAATAAGTTGAACATTATTTGGAGCCCTTTACTTTCCTATTTTGGGGATGGCTTTGATTTTCAAAGACTAAACATTAAATTGATCGCCTAGGAAAATCATTTGTTATCCATTATTTTTTTGTAGTTTGTGTTTTATTTTTCTCTCTAATGGATTTTCATTTGTGGTGTTATTTTGTTTTGAAATATTAGTTTTGTGGTATAACTTGTTTAAACGATAAATGTAGGATCGGTGTGTGTTTGGGTCTTTTCTGTTTCTGGCTTTGCTTGTGTTAATGTTGATTGTCAGTGTGAATACTTGTAGTGTTGTTTTGTGTTTTGCCTGGGTGGTGAGTAGGGTGGAGTGGGGAGGTTGGAACCTTATAAGCATTGCTACTTTTCCATCCCCTTTTCAAATCATGTAAATGTATCTATTTTCTTTGGATTACAAATGTGAATAAACATTTTACTTGCAGGTTTGAAACAAATAAATACACAAGAGTGTGGCATTTTTGTTATGTCCTTCATTCACAAAAACCTTTAAAACAACTTGAATATTTGTAACTGAAGGGTATAGAAAATATCTAGGCCATCCAAAATCTTTAACAATGAAATTAAAAATCATAATGACCATACAAGGCTATGTGGATGTCTTAACTTTTAGTCTGCAAGATGAACAAAAGTGCATAACACAACCAACACACTAACACACCACCGCAACAGGACAAACTTCTAATTGCATCTCTGATTACCTTTATAAAGACATCTGCTTGATAACAGCACAGCAGATTACAAAGTAAACATTTACAGTAACTACGTACACAACACAGGGGGAAAAATGATGTTTAAGGAGCGAAAGAAAGCCCAGAAGTCCTGGACTGTAATGACTGTTTCTAATCATGTCAACTGAAAGGGATGAGAAGAGCAAATACCAGACAGGAGAAAGATCAAGATCTAAGCATTAAAACTCAGTTAGGGCTTCTGTTTGCGTCAGCGAAACTTCGAACAACACAGCCGCTGTATTCACGCAGATATGAAAACATGATAGTAGGTTCTGCCGTGAGATAAAGCTGCTCTATCATTATAATATGCAATGAAAATACATTAAAAAAGTTGAATATCTTCATTCAGCCTCTTTGTCTTAGAAAATAATACACACTGTAATCGAGAGTCAATGCTTGCCTTTTGAAAGAGTGGGAAATCTACATTTTTAATTCAATAAAAAAAAGTACATAAGCACTCACAGCAAAAAAGAATACTCCCATGACTGTCAATGCAGTCGTAAAAAATAAGTAGATCCCTGGATTCAAATGCATAAGTATTTGTCCTTGTTGAATAGGACAAACTGCTTTATGAAGTTGTTACCTGTATGACTTCTTTAGACTCCCATTAGAGGAATACGGGCCGACTGTTCTTTACAGTCATGCTTCAGTTTAATGCTTATAAGTTTGCATTTGTTTTTGTACAACTCTCTTAAGGTCCCACCACAACATTTCATTAAGATTATTGTCTGGACTTTGACTAGGCCTTCGCAACACCCTGTTTTTCCTGTTCTTCATTCTGTATCAGATTTAGTGTTTGGGAACAATGTTCTGTGTTTTGACCCAGCTGGGGGCAAGCTTTAGCTTTGAATCTAGGACAATTTGGAATAGAGCTTTAAAAAAAAAGCCCAAACCATCTCACCTCCACTCCAATGCTCAACAGCTGGTATGAGGTCTTTGTACTTCTATGCCATCACTGGTTTTCTTCAAACATGGTGCTCTGGTACTCTGATTCGCTACAACCATATTTGGAAAACCGGTCAAACGTGACACCATTACAAATCAATATTATGTCTTTCTGGCTAGTTGAAGTGTTTGTGTTGCAGGATGTCAGACAGGCGAGGCCAAGCTGACCAAAGGCTTTAAACTTGCAGTGCGATTTAACACAGTGGGACCAAAATACAAATCCACAGACCGCGTTAGAGAGCTTGCAGCACAGGAATAAGCAGCTGGGATCCAGCTGGGATGTTAGCTTGATGGTGTGCTCTGATTAGAGAATGTGAATTACGAAGAAAGACAACATTTGTAGAAAGAACTGATCATTTTTGAGCAAAGAAACCAAGCTGACCGCCCCAGAGCACGTCCTTTGGTATTCAGTTTTGACATTCACACGGCCTCATCAGTGAACAGCAGATCATATTAGGGCTGGACGACATAGAAAAAAAGCATATTGATAAAATAGAAATCATATTGATCGATATTGATAATTATCAACACCTTCAAAAGATATTTTAAGGAGCAGCCCTGGCCATTTTAGGCTGTTGCTTAGGGGACTATTTTTTAGATGAAGAACACACAAACACTGAATTCAAACTCAACCCTTTATTCGACCAATCTTTTACTAAATCTGCAACTTTCCTGGGTCTACATTTGTGATTGTTTGGGAGGATGTAATGACTGTAACATATAATATCTACACGGCTAGAATGCAAAAGGAAGAAAAACTGTTATTTTATTGAACTTTTTACTGAAACCTTTTTCTATCTCGATCGATATATACATTGTTATTGAATTGTCGTCCAGCCCTAGATCATATTATAACCCACAAAACCTCAGGAAAATGTAATTTGTTTTCATAGCCCCTTTACAAATATCACAAAAAACAAGCTTAAAACTTCAAAATGTTTAAAATCCCTCACAGATTGATAGCCAGTAACAATTGTTTCTCTCAGCTAATTTTCTATGTCTTTCCTTTGCAGTGTTGTGTTAGCACACAGCTGTAAGCAAGCCACTGAAACCCCTGCTTTTAATCAAGAGTATTTAATAAACAACTTCTGGCTGAAACTTTCCCTTTTAAATTCTATGCAAGCAGTTAGGTTGTGCTTAGCTTTCCCATTGCTGCATTGACAGTCATAAGAACTTGATTTTTCCCATGATAGATTTCAATATCTTATCTTGAAATCTTTCTAATTAAAAACAAGGCTCTTGTTGAGTCTCTTGGAATTCAAAACCAAATTAACTCAAACAAATCTTTGCAGATAAATTTAAAAAAATCCACAAATTATCTAATGATATTCTTTAAATAAACGCATGATGCAAGCTTAGATTTGTGCTATTTGTATTTCTGTTGTCTCCTGCAACTCATTGGCTCTGCAGGCTGCTGGGTACTGCTGCACTGATTGTCAGTATCTAAACTAAAATCAATACACTGTCACAGCTTGTGTAGGTTGTTGGGGTTTAAATTTCTGTGAAGGAGGCGAGGTGGTGAACTTAGACGTGCTGTTTATTTCTACAACTCACATTTGATTATCAAGGTTCATTATAGTTTAGATGTACAGATGATTTTGTTTTAATTGTGCTGTTTATAAAAGCATTATTGATAAGAAGGCCACCTCAATAAGCTTGCCAAATCAATTGAAAGTGCATCAAATGTGAGCTTGTGGTGTGTTTTTAAGGTTGTCAGTAGGAAAGAATCAGCATGCTCTACAGCGGTGAGAATATTCAACAAGACAGGGAGCAGACTCGAGGCTTCCCACCTAGGCACTGAGAGACCTTCTAGCACCTGGTTGAGATGTGTCGTGTTGAGATTTCAATGCAACCTCGTATGCAGAGATATTTATTATTTTCAAGACGCATGTTTTCACATTGAATGTCTATGTTTTACTATTTGTAAAATCTACAATGCTTGCAAGTAAATTCCTAGTGCCCAAGGCTGGAAATAAATCGACTGCCTATCCTTACACTGGCTTAAATGTACGTTCAGTTGGGCAAAAGTCAGTCCTGTTACAGTAAACTAATACTGTATAGAAACCCGTTCAAGCATTTTCAGTGAGAGAATCTAGGCCAGTTTTATTTGTTTATTTCATTTTAGTTAAGCGAGGCGGGATCAAGAGCTGTGCAAGTATCAGATTAATCTTGCAGTTGTCTCATTACTTCAGTTAATAACTTTGTTAGTTTCCCTCTGCTATGACAGGATTTCATCTCAGTGTAAAAGCAACCACATGCTGAGGCACACAGGAAGTTTGGTCTGCAGCTGCTGCTCTGGGAATTGTTTCAGTTCAGTGTGGAGGGTTTTTTGCACCTGATCGATTGTGATGGAAATATAACCAAAATTCTTTTAGATTCTCCACTTCTAAAAGAATCAGTGAAACATGTACAGGTCTTCTACTGTAGAGGATCAGCTTAAACTCAGTTCTGTTTTGAAAGTTGTTAAATGTCTATTGGTATTTGCCTATTCTGACTGGTGATCACATTTCTCAATTTCTATTTGAGAGCGCATGTGACGCTCTTAGATCACATTTGCACTTCATTAACATCAAAGCGGAATCAGTTTTGTGTGTGTGTGCGCGGCTGTATGAGCTACTTGGCAATTCTCTCTCTTAGTCATGAACTTCCAAAGTATACTGCTTTAAAAAAAACTGATCTTCAAATTACTTGTTCTTTTGTGGAGGATATCTAATTAGTTTAATTGTTACTTGGGGAGAGACATCCAGAGAAATAACTCTTTTTGTTTCTTTCCCATGGGCTGAAGAGAGAAAAAGACATTGCAAACATCTAATTAGCCGATGAAAAATTGCTGAGCAAATACGCATCTCAAGATACAATCTGGAAAGTAGTCACTCTCCAAATTAATGTTGCTGTGTTCCGTGCCATGGGACAAAGGGAGTCGACTTTCCGTGGCAAGGACACATTTTTACGCCTTAATGCTTATTGCATCCAAGCTTTTATAGCAATTCTAATAAACACATTACTCACAGATGCTGGCCAAACTCTGAATGTCTTCCACTTGTGCAAATTGCTTCTATGTCTCACTGTCTTCCTTTTTTAATTTTACTCAGACTTAAAGATAAATTCCAGCCACGTTTTGAAACCAAAAGCCACTGAGGGTTAATTATAAAGCACCCCTAAAGTCGAAGTAAAGCAAATTCAGATAATTGTGCTAAAACGCAGTAAATGTCTTAAACAAAAGCTGCTAAAGCAGACGAAAAGCCCAAGGGCTAGACTGTTCAGCAATTTTTTGTTCAGGATATTTTCATAAAATCAAAAATTAGGGCTGGGTGACAGCAACGTTTAGGCTGACACCCCTAACTGTCCGGCAGAAAGGGCTAGTGAAGAACAGGTATTTTACTGAGTACCAGACACAAGCTACTTCTTTTTCCACCTAGGAACACATGCAGTGTCAACAGCCTTGTGAGATTTATGTCTGAATTTTGTGCAGCTTTGACCCAATCATACAGATTTAGGCCACCTCCAACTTAACTTTAAGAGCTACAGAAATTAAATGAAACAAGTTTCACACCTTCCTCTTTCTAAATGATCATTTATTATTTAAATTAGCAACGACAGCGATGCCATACAGCTTGCGTGTGAGACCAGTTGCTGTAAAACAAAGTTTTACTATTTTAAAACAAAGACAAAATAATCAGAGTTAACATTTTAACCATCTTTACTATCACTTAATAAAGATTAGCACGGTTACCCACTACTGACTGCAAACTTTCTTTAAAGAACTCAAACCCTTGCCTTAACTATTACCTTATCTGTTTCTATAGTTATCGATTTCCATAATAAACAGATGTTAAACTATCTAAAAATCAAATGAAAAAAATCAAAAGGAGCACCTTTAATGTTAAACTTGCCTGGTATCTGCTGAGTTCAGATCCTGGTTAATTTGCCCTTCCATAATTCCCCAAAACCTCCCCATGGTGGGCACAAATTGACAACTAGAGGCAGAAACGTTTTACAGAAACTAGTAAGGTACATAAGTATGTAATGTTGAAAGGAGCAAAGAGACCAGAATCCACCAAAGTCTAGGTCTCTATTGTAGCAGCATCAGTGAACACCCAACATGTGTCTGTAGAAATTCCAGTTTTCATTTAAAACTTTCCTACAGCTCCTTTAATTCCTCTGATTCCATTTTTAAACAACTCACTGACACTGAAAATATTTAACTCAGAGTCTTCTTCACTCAATTCCAACTTCCAAACTGAAAAGTGTTGTCAGTGATACCTATGTTGCTTTCACTGACTGGAAATGACCCGGTCAGCAGAAAATTGAGTAACTCCGATCACCAGTCAATTGTTGCTTTATTGTATGTTGTTACTCAACTCAGAAGCTGTCTGAAAAGGATCTTGAAATGTCAGCTTGAATTTATTTTTTTCACTTTTAACCCTGAGTGCCATTCAGTTTTACTTGGAAATAATCACAAAGAGGTTGCATAAGCAAAGACCTATAATTTGACTGGGATTCACTCTTTGAAGACTTGACAATGAATATTATTCAGTGGAAAAAATGTGCTTCAGTTATTCGCTCTGCACATGAACAGGTGACATTGTTCATAACATTTTGTTCAGGTTAGCTTTAGTTTCATAATGATGGCAACATAGATTTCCCCTAAACCTAAACTCAGAATAGAGCATTTTTTGGTAATTTCATAACAGAATACACCTAACAGATATACTAGCATCATTGCAAAGACATATTTTATTCCAAAATCATCAGTTCCTTTTATATTTATTAAAAAATTTGAAACCCTGCCATTTGCTCACTACATGACATATATTTCTATGTTTGGTCATAAATAACATACCTTGGAATTAAAGGAATTACATTTTTGAATTTAAATCATACGATGCCACTCGCTTAATTTGTCTGAGCCGGTAGGTCAAGAGGATATATTTGCGTTATTATCCAATTATCATATTAGTTGAAAAAGGTCTTCAAATGACAATAATGTGATGTATCACAATTATTTTTGGAAAAATTGTATCAGCCAACACAATTTGTTTTCATGACAAGCCTACTAAGTGCTGCTTCTCCATGTTTGGTTCTGGGTATGCAGAGTAGACTTGAGCCAGAAGACCTGAGATGTCTGGATGTTTGATACACTGACAACAAGTCTGTGATGCATTTTGGTGCTAAACTATTCAGTAATTTATAGATTATCAGAAGTATGCACTAAGGTCCAATAATACCAGCAATTTGGTTCTCCCACAATCAGTATATATACAGATGTCATTAACCACCTTGACAAGGGCAGTCTCTGTACTGTGGTGAGCACGGAAACTGAACTGGAAAAAAAATCCAATGGCAACTGGCCATTGTCAAGAAGGTGTTTAATTGTGAAACACAGCTTTGTCAACAATCTTACTAATAAACCGAAAGTTGGAGGTGAGCCTGTAGTACTGCAGTAGTGGTTTGTCCAAATTGTTAATTTCAACTGTGGTTAGATAATTGCTGTTTATAGGGAGTGGGGGAAAACACGTGACAGAAGTGACGTTATTATTAACGTATAAAATAAGACGTTATGACAGGCAAAACGTTCTTGAAGGGATCTACGGTTATTTGTAACAAGGGATTTTATTTGAGAAATATCTATTTTAGATGTAAAAACAATACAGTAAAAATATCATAAGCTGTTTAGTTTTAATACATTTAAATGAAATATTGTGACATGGACGGCACCATGTTGTTTATGCTGTAATGCATTCTGGGTAAATTACGCATACTAGGTCCTAGCACTAGCTTCGTCCAGCCAAAACAGCAATGAGAAACGTTAAACCTTTAGAGTTTGTACCCGAGCTGGTTGAAATCGATGACAGTGTGGTAATGTAATAATAATAATGAATAATTAAAGTCTAAGTCTTGTACCGAAAAAATATCCTGAAAACCGTTGAATAACTTCCAGAACAAGGTAAACTTCGAATAGTCATGTATCAAAAGTGTTCAAATTAAGTTTAAATATGAAATATTGCACATTTTTTACACCGATTATGGTATTCCGCGTTTGAGTGCTGCCTCCGTTTATGATCAGCCATTTCCAATAGTGTGTCGTCAGTTCAAGAACACAGAGAATGCGCGAATCGGTCCGAAAGAAATGGGATAAATACGTAAAAGAAACGTGAAAAACTGGATTGCCGGCAGTGACAAAAGTGTTTTATGCAATTCACACTTCACGAGGGAGGAAAGTCATAGTGTTAGCAGACAGTGTTATTGCTGGATGCACGGTACTCGTTCTGTGTGTGACGTCACATACCGGATCGGCCGATTGAGAAATGTTCGGGCTCATTTGCATATACAGCAAGTTTTATCAAAATTACTTCCAAACGGTGCACATAATTCACATACAATGTACATTTCTTTACTCTGGTGAGTATTTGAATGCATCTGCGTTAAAATACAATTTACGTGCGACTTAGACTTTAAATGATGACTGACAGGTACCACTCATAGAACAGTGTGATACCGGCAAATAGTGCTCTGTGTCCAGTGTCAGATCCAACATTTGCTTAGGATGTGATCAGTCCAGTTTTTGGTCCATTAACACCCGTTTAGGGTCTGGTCTTTGGTCCGATGTTGGGTCTGTGATTTCACATTCGATACCGGTGGCAGTACCATTCTTATTTAAAAGGGCTTCCAGTGTTGCCCGTCTCTAATTTTTCTCTCAACATCTTTTGTTCGCAAGGCGGCGGGTTTGAGGCGCTTTATGGATAAAAATATCCGTCACGGCAGCTGGTTTTAGCTTGCAAGGGTAACGGCCACCTGTTATAAATTTTGTTGGTAAAAATAACTCAAAGTCTTCGGGAGAGAAGTGTTGGGAGCACAAATGGGGGTCTTTCGGAAGTTGTTATTTTTTCAACAGGGCTCTTCTTTGTTTTCATGTAGGAAACGATGATGATTCGCCTCACTTTTTCTGTTTTTTGTTTTGAAATTACAGCCAACAGCGACAGTGTTTTGTCAAACTCTGTTCCAGTTGGAGACAACTTTGGTACTGAACTGAGCTTTATATGGATGTACAGACTGCCTCTCTAATCTTTTGGATTTTCTCAGTGAAGAAGGTAGCAAATTCATTGTAAACCCTAGTGGAGTGGAGTTCAGATGTCACAGACACAGGAGGGTTTGTTAACTTATCGACTTTGGCAAATAAGGCACAAGCATTACTCAGTTTTTTGATGATGAGCACCTTTCACTTGTAAGTCATATCTGTGAAGTCTATCTTTATAGATGTCATCGTGAACCTGGAATTTGGTCTTTCGCCACATGGTTTCAGCTTTTTGGGGCTCTCTTTTTTCACTTCTAAGTGGTGGAGCACTTCTCCACTGAGGCTTTCTCTTCCCAGAAACAACCTTCACTTTAATTGCAATGGTGTCTGAAACTTTAGACTGGAAGTTGTGTATTAGTTCATCTATTGAGTTACAGGACAAATTGAAACTAGAAAAGTTGGTTAAAGGTTTCCGTGGTTTTGTTCTTAAAGATGATTTTTCTAATGAAGTCTCTTTGGCTAACTAAGTAATTGGAAAAGATGCTTTCAAAGATAACAGAAAATTATCAGATAGGGCAACATTGACCGTGGAAATGTTTAGACCCATAGTAATGATGAAGTCTAAAATATGTCCCTCTGTGTGTGTCGATTGTTTAACATGTTGAGTTAAACCAACGTTTCTAAGTGTATCACATAGTTCTTTTGCACCTCTGTTTTCAGGGTTGTCAACGTGAATGCTTTAGTTTCCCACAATAATTAAACAGTCATAATAAACAGATAGCTCATTAAAATCATAAAAATGTTTGATTTGGACTTAGGAGGACTGTAAACATTCATGAACATAATTTGTTAGTTCATAGTTCTTAATAACTGACTGACTGTAGGTAGCCTTTTCTGTGATGTGATGAGCTCAGAACCTGTATTTAAAACACTTTTTATTTTATTCTTCTCAGCTTGCTAGAATTTCTGATGTTTTTATTGCACAAACCTTTCTTCAGCTTGATAAAACACAACCAATACCCAGTAGTACCCATCACTTCTCAGTAAAAATCAGTGATAGAAAAAGCATTATGCATTACGCTGCAGAGAAGTAAGATTTTTTATACCCCTACGTACAAACACTTTCTCCCCCAATTCAGTCATTTTCAGGCCGTCAAGTAGAGAAAGATTCTGCCTTTGCTTTCGGTCAGCTTAGCCAGAGGGCTGTACTATCATTTTTTTTCTTTTAGTGAAAACAAGGGATAAACAAACAACAAAACCTTACAATTTCCACTTCAGAGAATATACACTTGGAGTATATACTCCCATCTTTTTCCCCATCACAAACTAATCCTACTCCAGCATAAGAGGTTACTGCTGTCATTAACCGGGGTTTCCTTCTTTGTGTCCCCGTTCTTATGGCAGGTTTATGTTTTTGTTTGTCTCCTTTATGTGTCATTTCAGATCCAGCAGGTCTATGTTGCTAGCCACCCCTCCTAACTCTGAGCTCTTAAAAAAAAAAAAAACTAACAAAAAAATGTTTTTTTGTTATTGTCCATCAGTGATCTAAAAATAAGTTTTGGGAACTGTATAAAAACACAATATGATGCAATCCACCAGCTCTGCTAACTCTCTGCAACCTTTTTTAATTACCCATTTGCAATATGTTCCCTTTCTTGAGATTATCTACTAAATTAACAGAGGTGCAATGATTAGTGCTGTAAAATCCTAGATTCACATATTTGATTTAGATTTTTTTTCTTTTTGTTTGATATTTTTTTGTGCCGCTGCTGGCCTTTGCTCACAGTAAGTTGAAAGACAATGAGCAGGGAGGGGAGTGGTAAGACATATATCAAGGCTAGGAATCGAATTCCCAGATAACTGCATGGTGGACTAATAGCCTCTGTAAATGGGGCACCTGCTAAACCGCCACCCCATGCGGCTCTAATTCTGCATTTCCATAATATGTTTGCTTGCAGGTTTGTTTTGTGCCTAAATAACATGCATGTTTTATTGGGTACACTTGTGTGTAAATTGTCACTGACCTATGATGGACTGATGACTAGCCAGGGGTGCACATAGTCCGTTAGCTGTAGTTAAAAAAAGACTAGTGATAGGTAGGTACACAAAATGCATGTATAGATGATAATATATGAATACATAAATAACATTGTGTATAAGTATGTGAAAAGAGTAATAATGTGTGAGCTTTTTAATGCATGTCCCATTTTTTGTGAAAAATTTTAAACAATAGCTTGCTCCACTTATCTGGAACAAACTTCCAGAAAACTGTAAAAGTGCTTAAAGCCTGAGTTCTTTTAAATCGAGATTAAAAACACATTTGTTTAGGATTGCCTTTGACTGCTCTAGCTAAACTGTTTTACTGAAACAATTAGTTCAACTTTGTAATCCAACTGTTTTTAATATTTGCTTTTAGTTTCTATTCTCCCATCTTTTATTTTTCTACATTTTATTCCTACTTGCTTTTATTCCATTTTATTTTCCTATATTTCAATCATGTAAAGCACTTTGCTTTGTCTTTGTAATGAAATGTGCTATACAAATATATTTGCCTTGCCTTGCCATGTGAAATATCAACGTAATATGTTAAGCAAAGTGGTGGTTTGAGGAGAAATTCTAAAGAGGGGATCTATCTTACTGTTGTTTTTATCAGCTGCCACAGAGTTGACCAAATTCATAAGCAAACAAAGGCACTGCTTAGGAAGCCCAGGCCAGCAGGGGCCCTCAAGGTCCAATTAATTCTCACACAAAATACAGTAGATCTCAGAACATGTTTTTATAGCTTTAGTCAACCCTGCACGGATAAGTGGGTATAGCAAATGGATGGATAAAAATCTTAAATACTTAAAATTAATACATAAAACACTTTAATTCATTCACGATTTCTAACAATTGACAAGAGTTGTATATGTAAATATACAAGTATGCAGCAGCTCCCTCTCTTGTTTTTGTGACCACCCAGAATGAGAAAGCCAGCAAGAAATATACAATAATAAAACTCTGAATCAACAAGTGGTGCCAAACACACAGCAGACCATGAAGACAGTGAGTCACACCTAGAGTGGAGGAAGAAGAGCAAGACTACTTGGTTTGAAAAACACTGAGGAGACTGCTACGGAAAAGCTATAAACACAGTGTGAATATAAGCAATGTGTGTCAGCAAGGTGCCAACAGCTTGCCCAATTGATAAAATAGGTGGACATCAACACAAATACAGGGAAATTCTGTATTTATGTTGGACTATGTCACTGCATGTCATCTCTAATCATTTTATCAATATTTCTGATTGGAAGGAATTTTATTTTAGGACAAATTGCATTACAGGAAGGGGAAATCCTTGAAGTTCCCAGATCTTCTTCAAATCTGGCAAAAATGATTAAATCAAGCATGTATACAGAGATGTTTGGTCGTGTTTTTATGATTATTATGGCTTCAACTTGCACTGAGTAAATATCCAGCAACAACCATGATTACATGGACTCTTCTGGCACCCACAAACAACTTTTATCTGGTGTAGGACAAGAGAAGGGTGGTTTGCCTCAGCTAAAATAGAAAGGGTTGTTTTACATGAATAATTATGCTTCTTAAGCTAAAAAAAAACAAAAAAAAAAAAACAGTTCCAATATGGTAGTGACACTTTATGCATTTTTTGTTTGTGACCATCATTACAGAGGCAGCTGCACTGTATTGATGTTAAGTCAACCAGAAAGGGCTGAGCTTTTAATATTTGGGTCCTAGAACCTTTCAACTGCAGATTTATCTTGTTATTAAAAAAAAATGAAAATAAAAAATAATTATGTGACAGATACTCATTCATTATGAGAGTATCTGCCAATTTTATAACCGATTACTCAATTAATCGTCAGAATAATCAATAGCATAATACATTTCTGAAATAATAATTTATGACAGCCCTAAGCCAGTTACAGTAAGCCTTGGAAAAAGTAAAAGGACAATGCTCATCTAAACAGTTTACACGGATCCATTGGCTCTGATAAAACCAATCAAGCCCAAAGTACTTGCAGCATTTCGAAAGAAAAGATGGAATGAGGCTTAGCATGCAAATATTTGTGGCTGCATTAGCAATGTTGACTAATCAGTCTGCATCTGCCTATAATTTATATGCTGTTGCTTTATCCATTGTCTGCATCTGCTTCACACTTTACAAATATAACATTTGTTCATTAAGACCCCTGCAGCCATCTAAATTCAGCAAGCAAGAAAGAAATGTTAATAAATCTTCAGCCTCCAATTTCAGAAAGGCTGCAACTGAGCTCTGCGTCATTATGAACAACCATTTAGTTTGATTAATTCACATCAAAACAATCAGGCTGGTGCAGCAAAACAGCACACTTTTCTCACAGTTCTGCATTTTTACTGTTTACACGGAAGACGCTGGATAAGTGGGACTCATTGGTTGTGAACTACTTGTGAACTACTTAGCCTTTTTTATCATGAATCACAATGTCTGGTGGTTTAAAAATCAGCTATGTCCATCATATAACAGTATATTATGCGATTTCTTCTTTGCTGCATGAAATAATATAGTAATGTGTTTGAAGAGACCCGTGGTTTTTAAATAAAAACACACCACAGGTTTCTTGAAAGATGTAGTTGTTTTGAGCACAACAAAAAAGAGAAGAAATTAGAGGAATATTACTATTGCTATTATGTAAATTAAATTTTATTTATATAGCTCCAATTCATGATACATATCATCTCAAGGCACTTTCCAAAGTCAAATTAAATCAGATTATACAGATTGGATCAGATTATACAGATTGGTCAAAAACTTTCCTATCTAAGGAAACCCAGCAGATTGCATTAAGTCTTGACAAGTAGCATTCACTTCTCCTGAAAGAGCGTAGAGCCATGGTAGACAGTCCTCTGCATTGTCAATGGCTTTGCAGCAATCCCTCATACTGAGCAAGCATGAAGTGACAGTGAAAAGGAAAACTCCCCTTTAACGGGAAGGAAAAACTTACAACAGAATCAGGCTCAGTGTGAGCGGTCATCTGCCTCGACCGACTGGGTGTTAGAGAAGTTACTTTTCAAACATTTCAGTAAATTTGTCATCATCTGAAGCTTTAGGGTCACTGCTTTTCCTACAATTCAAGCTACTTTGGCTATTGTGAAATGTCTTTAACTGTGCCGTCTCATTTTTTTTCAGCCATTATCTAATGCTGCATGTCCTTCATTACATATAGGTTCTGTTTTCAGATGGAATAGATCTCTAAATAGGGCAAGTGAAGGGTGAGCAATGGACTTGTTTGTATTAATGCAAGCTTATATTTGGACCAAGAACACCGCCATAGATAAAAATAAAAAGATTGGTATTGTGTTAGAAAGGTATAGACTCTAGAGCAAGACCTAAAAACAACCCTATTAACCCGTTATAATATGAAATGCTACAGTATAACGGCTGCTATACGAGAAGATACAGAAACTGTTATCATTGGTTATACCCTTTATTAAGAAGTTAATTTAGTGAATAGAAAAACATGTTAAGAATGTTTAAATAAGACAAATTATTGTTAGATTTTAAAATTCTACTCCAGATGTGATTCACAGGGCTCTGCTTTGTGCGCTGCACCACCTACTATTTAAAATAATAGTAGATACATAGATTTACCGTTTAGGTATGCAATTGTAAAGAGCCTGTGAATTTATTTCCCCAAAGTTTGCAACATCTTAGGCAGAGGGTTAAGGTTCACATTTTAATGAGACAGCAACCAGAAGCATATGAATAGGAAAACACCAAAGGGGCTATATAAAACTCGGAGAAAGTCCTGGAATGACCCAGTTAAGAGTCTGAACCTGAACTCTGTAGTGTGTCTCTGGAATGATCTGAAAAGGGCTTTGCACGGATGCTCCCCATCCAATCTGGTTAAAGATGAATGTTTCTGTCAAAAAGATGAGAGAAACTTTAAAAAGAAAGAGGTGGTGAGTTTATAGGCTCCTTCCTAAAATGTCTGGAAACAACCACTGATATAAAAGGTGCTTTAAGAAGATACTGAAAGAAATGTCAAAATATTAATAAAAAGGCACATTTCACTTTCCTGTTTAACACAAATACTTTAAAGCAGCTCTTACTTTGTCATCACAAATAAGTATAAGTGGTAGTATTAGTGACAGTAAAAATGTAATTTGTTTCAGAATGACCTAATACAATTACTTCATTGTGTCTGAAAGCTTACCATACAGAGTGTCAATTATATGGTGACACAATGAGGTCACAATTATTTATATCCAAAGCAGCAGTTCATGGAGCCTCGACCAGAAATTGATCTCTTTATATTAGTCAGACATCACCTATAAACTATTACAATGCTGTACTGCCACAAAAAGAGCCCCTCAGCATAGAGCAAAATCCGACTTGTACTACTCTCTATAACAAAAAAAATTGTATCACATCACGAGAGATTTTACTACCAAACTGTATTTATAACTGTGTTGCTCCTTATTTGCAACATAGATTTGGTTTTGCAATTTAGTGTAAGCCGTTTCCGTCAGAATATCTAAATGCATGTTGGGGGGATGAACATTGTTCCACACTCTGTCTCTGGGAAGGTCATCCTAGCTTCTGATTAGTAGACGTAGGTTATAGCAGCTGTCATACTGTGGGATAGTCAATCTAAATATCTGACACGCAGATATTAATTACAGATTATCTTTGGCTGTAAGACGCTAACAATGGCTGTCCAGTCTCACAGTGCCACGCAAGACTGCAGATTTAGGAGCACCAAAACTTTCCGCACGATTTTCCTACATTTGTCGTCTGCGACGGCCCAAAATTGCACAGGTTGTACTGGGCATTAACCTATCAAAACCGATTTTTACTGATTCAGACTTTTAGAACTATAATTGAGCAGAAAACAGTAAAAAAAAACTCCTCTGACCAATCCCTGCCATTTGTCCTGCCCATGCCCGCCTCTGCCCCTCGAGTTCTGGAGATATCACCTTATCTATTGGTTGTCCCACATGGTAAAGCCAATGTGCACGCTAGTTCCTTGCTAGTTTCTGCATGCTGGTTGCGCATGCACACTTCTAGTATTTATGTATCCAGTTAGCTTTGGTGTTAGCGTGTCATTGTAGCTCTTCTGCTCTCAACAAATACTTTGAAAATGGCTGAGAGTCGCAAGAAGCAAACTTTTAAGTTTATGAGAAGCAGAGGAAGGCCTCAGAAGAAAGAAATAAGACCAAAGTGTATTTGGGAGATTTCTTTCACACAAACCCCCCTGAGGAGCAGAAAAGCAGGTAAGAGAGTGTAATTTAAAAAGGGACTTGGGCTTTTCTTACTTAAATTCTGGAAAACTCTGCGACTCTAACTTTATTTGGTAAAACAGGATTTGACTCATTTAAACTTGACAAAATAATTAAGGGTTGACATTTCAAACTTTCTTTTGCATCTTGTCTTAGCTATAAATGGTCCTTAATTGTTCCACAATGGGGGAAATTTGAGTATGACAGTGGCAAAAACACAGAGTTACACACAGTTTATAATAGTGGAAAAAAAATAAGTAAAACTAATCTAAAACTAATGTAGTCTAATAATAAACAAATCTAAATATGTCTAAATGATATTCAGATCCTTTAGCATTAGGAGTTTAAAACTTAAAAAAAAAATTAATAAAGGTTTTTATTGTAGACTTGTGGGTAAAATGATTAAAAACCAGAAGATATTTCATCAACATTAATTATAAAGCACAAACATGGATAAAAAACAGTGATATACAAATTCTTATCACACACGCTGCCTTTAACAAACTGATCAAAGTGATCCACGTGTCTACTATTTAGTGAACACGTCCATCTGTTGTTTACAACAACACCAAAAAAAATCCTTGAACCTCCTGTTTTCTGTGGCAGCAAACAACTGCTCATATGTCAAGCTGCCTAAACCTGTATACAGTAATTTAAGGTTATGCATGTGTAATCCAGATGATTTGTGTTCAAACATAATTCTATTATTTTTATAAAAATCATGAGAACACCCGACTGTTAATTCATGATGCAGAGATATGCCCCTATATTTTAGCTGCACAATCATTGGATTGTGGACAGAAAATCGCAATATTTGGCTGAAAGAAAATCATATCAATTGCAAAAGTCTTGCAGCGCCACACATAAATAAAACATCACCATGCATAGAGTGGCATTCAATGTGCTGTCGAAGCCCTTGAGATCCATTTTGAATTGATTTCTGGGGATATCATGAACTCCTCAATAATCCTGACAGTCCTCTCAGAAACCTGCATGTCCTTTCAGGAACCTTAATGCTCCACACGGCCGAGGTGACAGATTAGATGTGAGCTGATTGAAGTACTCTGCTCCCTCTTCTCGTGAAGATGAGAATGTGTTGTGTGTGTGTAACATGCTGAACGATTGCTCCCTGTCAATCTTTATGAAGCAATATTGTGTCCTCGTGATACAAATCGGGTCCCACGTGACTGTGTTCCTGAAATAATCTCCTTGCCCTGAATATGAGTCCCATGATACATTTCTACAGACATGAGGTCAAACTGGTTGATGGAAATGGGACAGCACAGTTAATCATATCCAAATGATCCAAGCTTGGAGAGTTAGAATTAAAAAAAATGCAGGTACATCTAAAAAAAATAAGTAGGAATATTGAGTAAAAGTTCCTTTTTTTGCCGGTCATTGCAGAAAGTGAAAGTCATTTGTTATACTGAATCTTTATATATAGTGATATATTCAAAGTTTTTGTTTCTTCTAATTTTGATGATTATGACTCACAGATAATGAAAACCCAAAATTCAGTATCTCAGAAAAGTACAATAGGTTCACTTTTGGAAACTCATGGTGTTACACCCTCATCAACTAATCAACTTAAAACAAAAGGTGTAAAGGTTTCCTGAGCATTTAAACAGTGTATCACTCTGGGTCAGTAGGACACACTGCTGACTTGACAGATGTCCAGAAGACAGCCACTGACACACTTCACAAGGAGGGTAAGTCAGAAAAGGTCATTGCTGAAGAAGCTGGTTGTTTACAGAGTTCTGTATCCAAGCATATTCACAGAAAATTGAGTGGAAGGAAGTGTGGTAGGAAAAGGTGCATCAGCAACAAAGAACTGCAGCCTTGAGAGAATTATCAAGCAAAATACATTTAAGAGGAGTGGACTGAGGCTGCAGTCGGTGCTTTAAGAGCTACTAAGAACAGATGAATGAGAAAAGGAACTGGTTCAATGGTCCAAAGTCCTGTTTTCAGATTAAAGATTTTGCGTTTCATTTGGAAATCAATGTCCCAGAGTCTGGAGGAAGAGTGGAGACACAAAATCCACATTGCTTGAAGTCCAGTGTGAAGTTCACACAGTCAGTGATGGTTTAGGGTACTGCGTCATCTGCTGGTGTTGGTCCACTGGGTTTTCTAAAGTCCACAGTCAATGCAACCATCTAACAGGAAATTCTAAAGTACTTCATGCTTCCCTCTGCAGACAAGCTGTATAGAGACGCTGATTTTGTTTTACTACTTTGGACTATGGTGGTTTGGCCTTCAGATTTAGTGGCATAGGAAGATATCCTGCCTTAGGTGAAAAAAAAGACGGGCTTGCATTGCCACACTGCAAATCTGAAATCAGTAAACAAATTAATCAAATAACTCATCAAAACACTCATGAGCATCGGGACTCAGATATATAATACGAACCACATAAATGTACACAGTGCTACTCAAATTTCATAGCAATGAACCAATGATTATATTCTGTAACCTTGTGCTATGCAGATGTTTTGTCTGCACCAACGAAAATTCCCTCAATCAGTGGCTCTAACTGACCAGTGCCACATACTTTGTGAGCACACAAATCATTCAACTTTAATTTCCAGATGGCCAGTTTGTCCATACTGAAGAAAAAACATAAAGCAAAACTGATGTCATCCAAAAAAAAAAAAAACAATGTAACCCCTTCTGACTCAGTAAAACACTGCAATCAAAACACTTGATCCAAATATGCATGCACTTTACAAGACTGGGACAAATAAAAAAAAAAAAACATAAATCAAAGGTGTGACAGGAGAAAGTTTCCAAACATGCTTTATTTCCTCATATTTGGTCTACTTAACGTGCATTTTTGATATGCCCACAAACATGGCAACATCGAAAAGTATATAAACAGGGATAATCATCTTTAAAATTGGATTCAATACCATCACCTTTATAATGGAACCTGCTGTGCTTTTTTTTATTTTTCATTGTCATTGATTTGATTGACATGTAAGAAAGAAATGACAAATAGCAAGTAATTCCCCAAGCAATAGCTGAAGCGTCTTTTAAATGAAAGTGGCAATAGTTTTGTTATGTTTCACAAAGTGAGGATGTAGCAGAGTTAACCTTCAGTGACTATTTCCAAAAACAGCTTCCTGTAGAAAGAAAAGCCCTGATAATCAAGGATTACTGTCTGTAATGCCATTTTAACCTTCTTTTTCCCTTACTGACCACATTCTTGCATTTGTGAACCTTTTTGTTCAGCAGTTTTATAAAATTCTGTTAAAAATATCAGCCTCTCTTTGATCTACTTTTCTTCATAATCATTAAGTTAGAGGTTTATACGTGACATATTGTAGAAGACAGATCATTTAAAAGTGAACCGAGCTACAATTTTTTTTTTTCGGAAGAGGTAATGAACCAGAAACAAAAACTATGACCACTGACCATTCGATTCATTATCAAAGGGCTTTAATCCAGTTATATATTTTTAAAACAATATTGTCATCAGAGAGGGTAACCTTATTTCTTTAAAGAATACCTCCTTTCCTTGACTCTAGTTATTTCAGTGCAGCAATTCTTGAATCTGCGTCTAGTCTTTGCTTTCAGCCTTTTCTATCTCTGAGCGTCTGGGCGTAATCAGAGGAATCATGATTTGATGGTAGGCAGCACAGAAGAAAGTCTGCAATGTTGAGTATAAGAGCACAATAAAGGGAGGTGGAGAGTGTATAAGAAAAGAAACAACTTTCAGGAAAACGAGGCGCTAATGAAGGTGGAAGAACCATTGGTTGCCAGTTCAAAAATTCCATTTTATACTGTTCTGCATAGTAAAAAAATTATTAATATTAACATTTTCCCATGACTAAAACCTTCCGGGCTACTGCTGTCAGCCGGTGAATTATTGACGCATGAAAAGAATGAATTTGGATTTAAACAGCACAGAGTTATTGAATGCCCTGGCAAGAAGACTGTCTATTTGAAGAACTTTATCTGTGGAGAAAAAACACCTTTCAAATCACAGTTTGAGTGATTCATGAAGTTGAACTCATCTGTTCAACTAATTATTTGGCTAATTACGAAGCGTATTACGGGTATTCATCAACTCTGTTTTCTTATCTTTCAATACATATATTTAACATCCAAAATAATAAAAGTACAAGTTAAATTTGTTAAAAAAAAAAACGCCACAGCAAGAAATTGATTTTAAAAATTGGTTTTACAACTTAAAAGCTCATCTTGTTTATCTTCCTGATAAAAAAAAAAAATAAAAATATTTTTGTCTTTCCCAGTGATCTAAGATGGGAACTTATCAGGATTTGATAAGTTCACCTGAAGAGAATGTTGGGGGTGTTGAAGGACTCAAGTGTTAGAGCAGAATGGGAAACCTACAATACATTGTACCACACTGTGTCCGGAATCCATAAAATTAAACAGAACAAGAGAAAGAAATGTATTTAGCAAGGTGTGATTGTCCTTACTGACATAAACACCTTTTACTATTCACAAGATGAGCTACAATTTCGATTACGTTTTTTTTTTCTTTTTCTTCGAGTGACACATAATCAGTGCTTGACAGGGTGGAAAATGGGACTACTTTTGATATTCATAGGTGAGGTTACTAATGCTCCCCAAGACCCATAAGAGCAAGAAGAAACATACTGTCAACAGAAACTTAAATTATTCCTTTGTGAAAGAGACGGCTGAGGGTGAGTAAACTAGCATACCCTAGAAAAGCTCAGGCTTTATTAAAAAAAAGGCATTGATGTGGTTACATGAAAAATGATGGAGTTTTTGAAGGGTGGACTTTACTTGCCAGGGTAGAACATTTTGTCACACAGGAAAAAGTGCACACTTTTCAATGGTTATGCAAATCACTGTTATGCTAAAAAAGTGTACCCCTTTTAGATTTTAGGGTTTTGAATCATATTGGACAAACAGAGTTTTTAGAGTGTACTTAATTTTTCAAAAACCTTAGAAATGTTGGTGTGAAATTAGTTGTGTGGAAAACAAAGAATACTGATGGAAATCTTTTTACAGATTCATTTTGGCAAGTTCTTGTCTTTATTTAGCCCATAAAACTATATTAAACTGTTATTTTAGTCTATACAGGTCTAAAGTTTGTCACAAAAAAAAGGCGTCGCATTTTGCCCATTTGATCAACCCTAATCTCTTTTATAGACCATGTTTAAAGATCAGTGAACATCTTCTCATCAAAGAGAGTTTTCCTGAGTTTTTTTTGGCCATTGCATTAAAATGCTACAACCATTGGCATCACATCTCCTCTTGGATGTTTCCTCGCCATCTGCAGTTTCCTGCTAGGGTTTATCTTTAGGAAGCGTGACACAGCTTTTTATTGTTTTGCCGATGACATTCAGGCCTATGTGCCAGTTAAACTAAGCAGCAGTAATGCACAGACACCCTTATTAAGTTGTCTGGCAGAAATTAAAATCTGGATGAGGTAAATTTTCTTAACCTTAATGAAAAGAAGACTGAGGTCATCTGGTTTAAAAATCTAATCCTCTTCTATTGCAGCCGATGCTCTTGGTTCTTTGTTATTAGCAATCACTCAGCCTTAAGAAATTTTGATATTTTCTGGACAGTTCTAATAAAGGTGGACAAACAGATATGTGCTGTCATTAAGTCAAGCGTTTTCCAACTATGACTCACTGGGGTATAAGAAGATTACATTATTTGTGCTTTTATCACCTCTGGACTATTGTAATTTGTTATATGCCAGGCTGGATCAATCATCCCTGCAGTGTCTGCATATAGTTCAGAACGCTGTAGCTCATCATTTAACTGGTACAAAGAAGCATGAACATGTAACTCCAGTTTCACTGGCTATCTGCCTGATAATGCTCACTTTTAAAGTTTTAAATGGTCTAGACTAGCGCCATCTCATCTAGGTGATCTCCTTAACATCCACACACATTTGACAACACCCCAGTCAATCAGCCAGTTTCTTCTCGATGTTCTGAGATGAGTATCATTTAAATGTCCTTTTAAAATCTCTTAATTGGGCTTAGACTAATTTATGATGAAATAATAGTTTTAAAAATCACAATTTTTACAGTTCTACTGCTTTTTTTCATCCTTATTACAGTTTTATTCTATTTGTTATTTTATAAAGTTTGGTTTAACTTTGAAGCACTTTGGTCAACTCTTGTTTTTAAGCATGCTGTATAAATAAATTTGACAAAAACACTCTATAAACCTGGGAGGTTTCTGCATCTCCACCAGCAGTTTCATCCTTATTGTGACAGAGGAAACTTATAGTATGAGTATTATCTTCAACATGAGAGAATGCAGGTAAAGGGGGTTTCAGCACAAAGTGCTCCCCACTGCTGAGCACATCATTTTGCCCAGTAATTTTATTTGGATGCAGTGCTATGTGCTCACATCTCAGTGAGTGCAGTCAGAAGGCATCCTTCACACAAAATCCAAAGTCTTTTACTTATCATGGTGGACTGATCTCATCCAAGTTCCTTACAAGTCATGCTGCAGCTTCTTTAAAATGCAACTATAAACTCTGTAGTTCTCTCTATCAGTATCAACAGTTTTGTTCCATATTATTGATGCTGGTGTTGTTGCCGTCTGTGTTTGTTTTGTTTCTCTGCAGGTGTTCTTGTTTGCCTTTCCCCATGGTGGTTATAAGAGGATTATTTTGTTTTGTACAGTCTGGTTGTTGGGTTTTGTAATTTCTACCTATACATTCTCTCTAGGGTGCAAAGCACAGTTTGGCAGCAAGGTCCTGGGTTCAGACCCTGGTCTGGGTTCTTTTTGCATGGTTTACATGTTCTCCCTGTGCATGTGTGGATTTTCTCTGCATGCTCTGGCTTCCTCCTACAATCCAAAAACATGGCTGTTAGGTTAATTGGCCCTTCGGTGTGAGTGTGTGCATGCAGGATTGTTTGTCTGTGTTGACTTGGGATAGATTGGTGAGCTGTACAGGGTGTACATCGTCTCTTGCCCAAAAACTCTTGCCGGTTTGATACCTCGCTCCGACTGTCTCAGTCGTTGTGTCCTTGGGCAAGACACCTTCACCCGAATTGCCTGCTGCCAATGGTCAAAGGGCCCGATGGGGCCAATGTATGACAGCCTCGCTTCCGTCAGCTGTCAGCAGCTGTGGCTACTAACATAGCTCACCACCTTCAGGGTGTGAATGGGTGAATGTAGTGTGAAGCGCTTTGGGGTCGTCAGACTAGTTAAAGTTAAATTTACCATTTACCATAGCATCTTAAAATAATAAAATAAATCATCTAATGACAAAAGTTAGGCTTAAGCTATCACTTCATTATCATTGAGGTGCTGCCACAATGATAATGAAACCTCACCACAGATGTTTTGTGCACTACTAAGACATACGTTAGTGTCATGCTCCCTTATCCATAATTAGTGGTGGCCGCAAACCACAAAGACTCTACAGAGACCTTCAATGCTTTATCTCATTTTTAACATCATGGTGTGGTCTTGGTCCAGCATGAACAAGCCCTTAGTATGACTTAAATGGCTTTTGCTTTAATTGATTTGTCAAGAAACGATTTGAACTTAAAACAACTGGTTATTAGTTTTTTTAATGGAGTTACTACCATCAGATGAATGTAGCAATAGAATTGAATGTGAATATGAGTGTTGCTTCCCAGGAATCCCTGACAGTATTAATCCTGCCCTTGTCTAGCTCCAATGAATTCACTGCCACCCAGTAGTTCATTCTTAAGCACACAGGCTGCACCACACCTCAAAATGACGGGAAACAAACACTAACAATACTTCTCAGTAGCCTCAACGGAGCCCTTGAGGCAACTACAAGTATCCTGATAGGATTTAAGGTCGCCCTACCCTTCAGAGCTTGCAAAGTGTTTAGCTAAAATTAATTTATTACCTAAAAAAAAAGGTGTTTAGGGAGCACTGAAGAAGCATCAGAATCTGCCAGGTCTCCAACGATATCAGCTTAAATACGCCTTTAAGGAGGCAAAGCAAGTTATGACCAGTAAAGTAAAAACAAGTAAAAATTATATTTTTCTGAGCATTGTGTTGATTGTGTGTATGTAGCATTGTTGACAACAATCACATCATCAAATCTTTACTTCTTTATACCACCTCACCTGTTTACTCAGGAGTAATTTTATCATCTCCGTTTTTAATTTGCCTATCCATGCGTCTGAATATACAGTAATTAAGGAAATTTATCAGCTGCTAATCTGGTCAGCTCACGCTCTCTTCTCAGAGGGAAAGCGCAGTGTGTTGAGCGAATGGGTCCTTGTGGCTACATTTCATTGGAGAAAATATTCCTTAAGAGAAACATAATACGATGAGCAGAAAACACAGAGCACATTACATTTTAGCTGATGTAATTCCCTGAAGCGCTTAAATTTTGAATCACTAATAGATAAAGCTAAATTGTTACACCGCTGTAAAATGAACAAGCCCAAAAGGTAATCAAGGGTATGAGCTTAGAAAAACCTGAACAAAAGCATGGTTGCTAAATTGACAAAAAAAACATATTCAAGCCCACATCTGAACAGAATGCCAAGTGTAATGGACCCGGATTTAGCAATGGTAGCCATCAGGTGAATTATATGTAGTTATGTGGTTGTTTTTCTGTCCGGAGTGGTCATCTGTCCCCCTCACATGCATGATCACATCCACACAAACATATGTGGACAGCAAATTGTGTTCAATCTGAAAATCTCTGCACTTTCACACCTTTCAGCAGAGCAGATTTACGCTCCCTCTAAATCTGACTACATAGTGATAATTTATCAGTCACTGGTCAACTAATAACCTAGGGCATATTCTCAATCTCTTTCTTCATTTCATGATAGATAATAAATTAGAATAGAATGCATAGAATCACTTTGAGCTATTCTTTTAATGATTAGTTAACGTAATCAATGAGACTGCAAGCAAAATATTGTTTGATGCTGGCTGGCTACAGAGCAATGTAAACGAAACTAGGCAGAGGCGGCATTTTCAAATACTGATTTTTTTGTAGTAAATTCTACAAATGATGACACAGAGAACACGGCTCATACCTAAGTCCTAAAAAGATAGAGAGCATGTTGCGCTTCACAAAACCAAACAATAAGTAATAACATGTGAGATAGGACATGCTGACACGAGAGCACCACAGTGAGAGCAGAAACAACATGGAGTCGTTGATGAAGGCAATGGGAGCTCCACAGCAGAGTAAGTCGTTACACTATCTGACGTTTGTTCCGTTTCAAAGTGAGGAAACGCCGACAGCGTATTTAAGACTAAGCTGAAGTCCAGGAATAAAAACACAGGTGTAAGGATTGAATTGGATTGTTATAATTAAGAATAGGCACATTTCTGATGTTTATCCAATAAAGCCAGAGTGGTATACACTAATCTAATAAATGATGGCTACTAGGTGAATATCGTTTCTCTCATGTTTGCCAGCATGTTAGCAATGATATTCAATAAGCGAGAAAGAGAAAGCAGAAGTTGCCACTGGATTCCATTAGATGCTATTACTGCTTAAAAAAAACTTGTTCAGCTTTGTTCAAAATCTTAAATGCTTTAACCACTCAAACCTGGACTTAATTACTCTAAACTGATCAGTATAAATGAACCGTTCTATCAAACAGAGATTGGAAGGGGGGGCAATTATTTCTTAATGTACTTTATTCAAAAGATCAAATAACTAAAATATCAGGTTTTTTTCTATTCATTAAATGTTTCAAAACAAAAAGTACCACCATTTTACTCAATAAACACATCAACAGCATGCATGTTGATGCACATTTTGAGATTCATAAAAATCAGAGATGTGCTTTTACTCAAAATGGATGCAACCCTGTAGTTTTTTTTATTGTCAATCAAATAAAAAATAACTTAATCAATTTAATAACAAATTGTATACTATTTTATGTGTTATGGCCCTTAAAATTAAAATCAGCATCAGTAAACTGTAGGAATATGCAGGGCAGATTACAGAGAAAGCTGCTTTTAAAAGAATAGGTAGCAGCCAGTAAAAGCCTGAACTGACTATTCTTTAAAGCACAGTTTGTGATTTCTGAAACCTTTCATTGTATGTGTGAAAACATTAAGTGCCTGTTCACCGTCAAATAATCTAATTTAGCTTCAGGCTTCCTGCAGCTGCCATGCTTGAACTGATGTAATGTGGTCTACATGCCAACTAAAGCACTGAAATAACCTTTTTCCCCCTTTATAAATAGAATAAAGGATTAGCTAATCACACACTGTGGTTTACAGAATCTATATTTAGTAAAGAATAAAACTGGCTTACTTTTATTTTGCATTTGCATTAGAGCTGATCAAAGAAGGGGAAAAGGTATTTTTATGGGTTTCATCATCACTGAAATTTACTGTGAGAATTTGCATAAAAAAGTAATAGCATCAGGTTGAAAAGTCATTGACTAATCAACTAACTAAATAAAATTGATAAGTAGATAATCAAAATAGTCACTAGTCGAAACCACAAAGGTATTGATTAAAATACTTGTTTTTTTATACTTTTAATTTTTGCTCAAAAACAGATTTATCAGGTTCTGACAAAAGCCGAAATTACATATTTTTACCATTTTATTTGCTGAAAAGTGACACTGTGCACTGATGAACATTCTGAACAACACTTAAGTAAATAGACCCAATTACAAGAGAAGCTGTAATTGGGTCTATTTATTATTTGTTCCCCTGCCAGATGGTACAAGCTGAAAACACATCCGAGGTATCATGCTTTTGAAAGATTCTCCTCCACTCTGTCCTCATAACATGCCATACTGTTTAAAGAAAATCAAGTCTGCGCGATCCGCCCCTACTTGGACCTCTCAACCACGGTAATGCACATGGCTTTACAATCATTTATCTTGTTGAAAAGGTCACAGCAATAATGTTTACTTTGCTGCCTGCTGACCTACACAGTAAGAGTCACACAAAGACTCTAAAGAGATAGCACAGCTCCAATGCATCTATGAAGGGACTCCATTCCTGTGACTTGTGTTGTTAATCGAAGATAATGCATCACAAGTATTTTTTAACACCCAAAAATTTTTTAAAATAAATAAGATATGTCTCCTGCACTTGCAAGGAAGGATCTCCCCACATGGTTGTATTTAAGAAATGGCCAAGTTAGGTTAAAAACAACAAACCTGAAAGCCACTTTCATGTCTTTGTGGTTTATGGACTCAGGGGGTTCCTGTATTTTGCTTTTGAGGGTGAACCACAAAAAAAAAAAAAAAAAAAAAAAAACCCACAGCTACTTTTTAGCTACTTCCATTTTCTTCTCAAAGTGTATGGTCCAGTGAGAAATCCACCCAGGCTGTGTTTCATGGGGATACATGTTTTCTTCCTGCTAGACAATCTCTAGCTCAACAGACCCAGCGGTCCACGCTGCACCCTCACCAACTCATTCCATCAGAGATGGATGTGTTGCATTTAGCCAGCAAAATGGCTGACTCCATCCGCTTAAAACAATCAGTTTCAGGAGCTACTCTCTGCTTACAGATAATGTGCCTGGCCTACTATTTTCATCAAACCCCACCTCTGGCTGTACAAAGCAGATAAGCCAAACATCAAATTTTGATATATTATTTAATGCAATAAATGGTGAACTTATTTTTTAATTTAAGTATTTTTTTTTACCCCCCACATCTTACCAAGGGTGCCATAAAGTGCTGAAAACGCCAAAGAAGGGGAAGAGCATGATGCACACTTTAGCCCACAAAGTTATAATTTTGTTTTCAGGTCCATTATCGGTTGAGAATGGATCACATTGTTACAATAATTTCAAAACATTTGATTCAAGCTTTATAGAAAACCATGTGATCATTTTTCTCATATCAAACTCTCTAAGTGAGAGTTTGATATGAGAAAAAAAAAAGATTTACCTGTAAGACAATGAACAAGTTATAAAACTGATTACTATGAAACACAAGGCCTCCTCCGGTTGATGCAACGCTTAGGAAAATATCAAAAGCTCAAGCTTTATGTGATAGAAAGCAATAACAATATGGTTTCACATTTGTTCTCAAGAGGAAAGCAGAGAAATTCAGGCGAAATGCCATTTCTGTTCTATAAGATGCATGCCTGCAGCTTATATGCTGCAAGTCTATGGAGCAAATGTGAACATAATAACCACCTTGTGTTATTTTGCATATATAGGAGCATAAAGTTGGGCAAAGCACAGACATCACATCAAGACTAAAGTCCTTCAGACATTAAGCTGCAGTGCAGGCTGAGTATTTTGCAGTTTGGCCTACAAATACATAAAAAAGCTTGTACTTTCTTTGCTATGGTAACAGCTTTTCATCCACAGACACCGTCGTTTTTGTCTGTCGTTGTTTATCTAACTCTCAAAAGAAATTTGTGCGAGACTTACCAAATACAAACGGCTCCTGCCTGATGCTCTTAAATCAACAGCAATTAAAGGAACAAAGAAGGCCACGTCAAGTATTATCGTTCAGCTCTTTTCCTATATACTGGGCAGAAATGACATTTCCAAGATGTTTTTTTCAGAGAAGCAGTGTAAGAGAGAGCGCCGGCGTTCGCATCAGATAGATCGGACTTTCAAGTTCCCGGACAGCTCTGAAGTGCAAAGCCTAAAAACTGTCCGAATCCGTTAATAGTGATGATAATTGTCAGGTGCATTCACATAGGCAAGTGTTCGTGTGCTCGTGGTACGTCCTGTTTAAAAACTTTACTGCCTGTTTGTGGAGTTCCTCCCACTCTCCCGTCATATGCAACATTCATACAAACACATAAAGTGGTGATTTTATCACAAAAACATGAATATAGATGAGTCAGTGGGCTGTTTTTGCTGTTCTCTTGCTCTGCTGCCTGTATCCTCCTCTACAGCTCTATAGTAGTTCCACCAGTAGTAAAACGTCGAGCAAGGACAACTTTCTGCAGTCTTAGAAAATAAAATACATTTTTCTTACAAAAAAACCCAATAAATGATCTCTTGAGTATTACTTCACACACTTCCCACTGTAACATTGTTCATTCCGCTAATTTATTTTATAATCACAAACTTCATGTCTTTCATGGTCCCACACAAAGTAGTGCGTAATTGCAATGTAGGATTTGGGTCTGAACTCACCAGAGCCCCTTGTTCCACATGCTTGCTGTGTTCCCTGCACTGCTCGTGATCACACGTAAACCGGGGTCTCAACAGCGACTCTTGATGCTCAATTCCAATTTTTTGCTGAAATTGCATTTTTTTTTTTTGAGGCGGCCGCTCATACCACTATTAAATGCAACCGCCATCATACGGCTGTCTGAACGGTTGAAGACCCCAAAGCGACCCGCATGCGCAGGAGACAGACGGAGACGTCACAGGGCAGTAGCCTCGTGAGACCATCCTGATCTCGCAAGCTTTCAAGGTTTCACTCGCAGATCAGTCTGGCCTCTTACCGTTAAAGAAAATTTGGAGCCGTTCACCAAATGGACATCCAATCAGCGTTGGCTTTGAAGCGGGTTGAGGTGTGACGCAACGAGAAGCGTGACAGTTCAGTCTAAAGAACATGGCGGCTTCAGCCGATGAAACTAGCGTTAGCGTGGCTATCGAGCAAGTTTTATCGGAATTACAGAGTATTTCTTCACTGAAAGAAGAGCAAAACACTGCTCTGGAGGCTTTTCTCAGAGGAAAAGATGTTTTTGCTCTTCTCCCGACTGGTTTCGGCAAGAGCTTGCGGTTGTGTTTTCGTCGTCGCTGTTAGTACGTCATATGCTTCGTTGATCTGATTGGTTTATTTGGTCCGTCTATCACCAACATAGGCCAATCAGCTAACCAGTATTTCCGCCCCTTCCCAAAATTACTTCAACGGAAGGTTTCCAGATGGAAATGCGGAGCAAATCCATCTGGCGGTGTCAGGTTAACAGGGCAGTGCACGTTTGTGGAAGCAATGGTGACCGTTTCTAGAAGTGTTCAATAAAGTTTTGTTTAAAAAAAAAAAAACTATAAAAGAAAAAAAATGTGGATACCGGCCAGCACCTCTCCTTGTTATTATTAGAAAGCTGTTAAGCAATGGGAGCCGACAATATTAAGACCACATCATAGCAAGAAGAAGAGGAAATATTTTACGGAGCGCCAGCTGCTGCTACTGTGTGTGGGTGTGTAGTGAGAGACAGGAGAGTGACATGAAAGTGAAAAAGACAAATATGGGGCAAAAAGATCGGATTTGGGTCGCATTTCCCTGCAGTGTGAAGGTAGCTTTAGTTTGCCATTTTGCCACATAGGTCAGTTTATGGAGTGCAAAAATGTTATTGTTTAAAGTTTCTACTACCAGAGCTGTGGATCTCTGCAGCTCCCTCAGAGTTAACGTGGGACTTGTTGCTGCTTTACGTGGGAGTCGCGTTGGTGAACAAACAGCAAGGTCAAGACTACCAAACATCACACCAAACAGCTCAGGGATAACGATTTCAGGGAATTGTAAGGTATGGTTGGTTAATAAAACAGAATCCCAATCTTTGAGAACTCACAATCAGAAAACTGAAAGAGCCTGGCTGTCCAACTTGAGGTCCTCCTGAGCCACTGTCCTGCAGGACATGGATGCATCGCTCCTCTAACACGCTTTACTGTAAATAACTCAAAGCGAATCTCTGAGGAAGTAATTCAGCCATTTAATCCGGGCGTGTCGGAATGGGTATGGATCTAAAAGTGGCAGGTCTGTAGCCCTTGAGGTAAAGAGATTGAGACCCCTGAACAGAGTTTGTCAGAGCTGCAAACCTACCATTCTCTTCTCATGCACTTCTGAAGCCTTCACTTGAAAATGATACGCTACAATGTGCTGGTCATGATGCGGGACGTAAGAAAATACCATTAGAGTACATATAAGTATCTGGCTGTGAGATAAATTTCTGGATATAAAAGACTTCCGGGAGTATGAATATTTTTGCATGGCAGTGTGTGCGTGACTGAGTGCTCAGACGTAGAACCATAAAGTCAAGTCGGGGACAGATAGAGTAAAACCAGACATAAAGGTGAAGATAAAAACACGGGAAGCTGTTCAGTCCAAACTATGCAGCTTGCACAAGTAGTGGTAAAAAATAAACTATCAGATGTGAACAAACTAACCTTTTAAAAAGGCAGGGAAGAAAATCTTTGGAGTTTAGGTGCATCAGATAATGTCTCGATATCGGCTTTAAGAGCATGAGGCGCAGCAGTGACACTGATATAACGTGTTGGTAACATAAGCTGGCTTATTACTAGGATTTCAATCACATCACTTCCTCATATAGTCTTTTTAAGTGGGGTTCAAACCGTCATCTGCTAAAAGGGACAACTTAGAAAAGGACACATAGGCTCCCCCAAACCAAATAGAGCAACCCAGACTTCGAGCAAATATCAAGCAGAAATCTTTATAGAACAAGGGATAGTTGTCAGAGGGAAAAGTTGGAGTTCTAAAAAGAAAGCCAGACACTGCAAATGTATTGTTAACGATGACGAAAATGCATCCCGTTGGAGGGAAATGATGAAGATAATCCAGTCGTACAAGGTACAAACTGACTCATTTTAAGAGAAATGCTTGCATACTCTCGCACATATATACCAGGCATGTTGTATATTCTCCATCAAATCCCTGGGAGAGACAATACGCACACAAACACACACACACACACACACACACACACACACACACACACACAGGAGCCTACACCCAGATCTCCTGATTGTATACCATACATGCTGTGATTCTGTTGTGATAAATTGCCACATTCCATTTCAGCACTGATTTCACGGACAGATTAGATGCTTTAAAACCATTTAAGAGGTCTGGTGCAATCTACATTTAACAGTAGCGCGGAAACACTTTACAGATGCAGTCAGGGCTCAAACAGCTGCCTGTTTCTCCAATCAGCCTCGCTCCCTTTTTTTTATTTTTTTATTTTTTTTTTTAATTTATGTCAATGTTTCCAGTTCTCTCGCACACTGCCGTACAGTTCATTGGACCGTTTTAGTGATTTTTTTATTTTATTTTTTTTAATCTATAGAATGAAAAGTGCAGACTCCTCAAAGCAAAGACGCTTATTTACTGCATCAAAGAAAACTTGATTCACATTCTTTTAATGACTTGATTCTTCTTCTTCTTCTTCTCTTCTAATCACGCCATGTGTATGCTACACAGCCGCTCTGCTTCGTGAACTGGACTGCAGAGCGGCGTTAACATTCAGAGCAAGTATTTGGAGAGGACGGCGCTTGCTCTTCATAGTGGACGTTCAAGAGAACCCCCCCCCCCTCCAAGATAAGAAAGAGGATCAAAGTGGCCGGGGTCGGTGTGAGGATGGTTGCGTTTAAAAAACTGCTACGAACGAGGGGAACTTCCCGAGCCCGTCGTTTCCCGACAAGTAGGCTAAATGAAAAGGGGCGGAAAGAAAATAAAAATAAACTTACCACCCCCATGTCCAGCTGTTCGGTCGTCAGCGCGGGAGCCGCTCCGGTCAGAGGCAGGAAACAGCACACCGGCACCAGCGGCAGCAGGAGCAGCAGCAGCAGCAGCATCTCATGGGAGATATTCCTCATCCACTTGCGGAGAACCAGAGAAATCATGATGCCCCTATGACAGGTTGATCCTGCTGGGCTCAAACGTCCAGCCCGACGGCCGCATCCATCCGCGGGATAAATCACAAGCAGAGACACTGTAGAAATAAAATAAATAATAATAAAAAAAAATAAAAATAAAAAGATACGCGAGTATGAGTCTACCTCACTGTTGAGCGCAAACACATAGAACCCATGAAACCCGCTGCCGGTAAAGCAGCCGAGGCATTCAGAACACTTTGGTGGCAGGAGATTATTATTCAGAAACAAAAACTAAAAACTTGCAACAAACACCTAAATGTTGTCTGTGAGAGACAGGACGACTGTCTCGTGTCAGGTCCGTCAGAGGTAAGATCCCTGTGGCAACACGCGCGCGCGAGCTCTGCGCTCAGACCGAGAGTGTCGAGCATAAAATGAGAAGGGGGAAAAAAAAAATGTAAGCAGCCGCCGCCAGCTGCGCGTGGTTATGTCGCGCGCAAGTAGGACCCCCCCCAGCCCTGGCGCAGTTACCCAATCAAGTTCCGGAAGACGTTCTTAAAGTAAAAAACACAGACAATTAAAAAGCGGGTCAACTAAAAAGCACTGGACACCATGTGTGTGGTGGTTAATTCAACGAATAAAGCAGGGGGAAAAAATTACAGTTTATGTAAATAATGTCAAATATTTTGGGTCGAATCATAAATCTACCCTGAAAATATACTTTTGAAGGTGGAGCATTTTCTAGGCAACGTCATTAACTTCATGGTGACAGAAAAAAAAAAAAAAAGAAGAAGAAGAAGAAGAAGAAGAAGAAAGAAGCAGTGGCAGTTTTTCCATGAATCGTGCCCTGGGCTTAACCTTCATTCAGCCACCCCATGGTCCACCAAAGAGGAACTTACTCCCCTGAGAGGGCCCATTCTACTTATCAGAAACAATATAAAATACTGAACTGATATTAATGGATCCAGCCGGACAAGCAGACAGATAGAAACAATCCAAATTTGATCAGTCTACATATTCTGCTTTTTATGCTGGTCTCAATTAAGCTGGGGCAATTCCAGAAAATGTTCAGCGTCGTGGTCCAACTGGCCCCGTAGAGGGATTTTTAAAAAAATCTTATTTTAATATGTTGTTGTTGTATAAGGATTTGCATTTTATGCATGCTTTAGCATGCTTTGAAGACGAAAAATAGACCGGTATATCAATGCATAAATATATTAATAGTAAATTAAACTTGTTGTCTCCTCTATTTATTTCTTATTTCTATTTCACATTTCTAAAATATTATGCTTTCAGCCTGAGGCTTACCCATCTGGGTGACGCCACTGAATCTAACTTTTGCAAGTATTTTTAAATTGTATTTTGTGTTTTCTTAAAAGAATAAATATTGTATCAATCTGTAACAAGGTTTCAAATATTTCCTTTTCATTCCACGTTTGACCAGCCTAAATGTGTAAGATGTTGACACAGATAGTCCCGCTCCACAGTTTCTTGGAGCCTGAGGAGAGCATGTGCGATCATCGTAGAACGGCCAACCAAATTATTGCATTTGTGTGCTTTTAGTTTGAAAGTTGATTCTTAAGTTTCCTTTGACTTACTAACAACAGCTGTCAGTTTGAATTCAGTTTGAGAGGCCTTTTATTTAATGTTTTTGGACTTCAATCATGATTCACATAAGATAAAAAAAAAAGGTGGCCTGAAGGCTAATTCAGACACAACTCGATTGTTACAGTAGCCTATTAATGTGATCTCATGTGGTGCCAAGAATTATGCTGCTGATTGATCACAGGTGCTACTGTTTTTTTTTTTTTTTTCTTTTCTACATGGTTTATGAAATATAAGCCTGAGCAAGGCTAATGACATAATGGCATAATTACATTAGGAAAGCATTAGCTCTTGGAGGCCAATATTTTGGGAGACTTTATCTCTTTTTACTACATCTCTTTTAATGATCTAAAAAGCACAATAGTTTAATCATAGTTTATGCTGAGGCTTGCACCTCTTATCCTCCGTTCCTAACAAAAGAGGCATATCTCCTAGTCTCTGTAAAGACTAAATCATTGTCAGCAGATTAAGTGGCACGGACTTTGTTCCTTTGCTTGTAGGGTTGATGACTTCACATTCTGGATTTAAACCTGGACCATAGGAAAAAAAGTTGAAGGCAGGTCAGAATCAGTCTTGTGTGAACAAGGATCGTTCCGTATCATGTGAATCTTGGGCTGTGTAACATGGATTTATCATTATCATTTTCACACAAAGCGTAAATGATCAACAAAAAGTAGACAGTTTAATCTTTTCAAACATCCAGAAGTAGAAGAATGAACAAAAAACTGCTTGGAGAGTGAAACATTTAGGATTTTATAGTAAAATGCTCTATTTAAGTCACCCAAGTTTAATGTCCCAATAAAGTGATTGTCTGCTCACAAATAATGTCCTCATGTTAAAGACATATTGGTTCCAGTTGGTCTGGAGGAAAACCCTAAAGATAACATCTATCTGCACGCAAAGCAAAATATTGCATGCAAAAAAAAAAGAAAAAAAGTGGCTGTTAGCTGGTGCATCAAGGTGACTTATCTACTTTAGACTGGAATAACAATATGCATTCACACCTCTGAGCCCAAAGACTTGCAGCCAATGGCAGCATCCTATGCATTCTGTATCTACTTTGATCGACAGTATCCATAACCTAACCGCTCTGTCCCTAATGATTTACAACACTTCTTCAGTGCATCACAGCCTCCTGGCTGGACTGCAAAAAAGAAGTGGCTTAAAGAGCGCCAGGGCTCAAGCCTTTACATAAATAAATTCATTTTTTGCCCAGTTTATCTTCATTTCAAGCTACTTTCCTTTTATTAAATACATCAATCATATTTTTAACCAGTGAGTCTAGATAGCGGGCGCCTTAAGGTTCTGATGAATATGCTCGGAATAAGATGAGACCTAAATTTGAGCTCAAACCAGCTTTATGGCAGATTTTAATACTATAGGGTTTGATAAACAAAGGCGCTAATCAGTATGAAAATACTACATTGAACAATTGTTTAAAGCTACAAGTCTCTGAGGTTGGAAGGCCTCCTTGCCATCACACTAATCTTTAAGCTCCCTCCACAAATACTGTATCAGATTCAGGGCCAGGACTCTGGCAGCGCCATTGCAAAACATTGACAATACTTAAAGTAAGAAGAACCATGTTTACAAAATGAATCAAAAGATTGCTTTAAATCTAAATCTGCCTTGTAATATGGTTAGCTGCATTCAGCTGGAGATAAGAGCAAAACTGCTGCATAGCTGACAGAACTTTATATAAGCTTGTTGAAAATTAAGGGCACTAAATGTCAAGTCTTGGATTGGAAAATATTGATTTTCTTGAATTCAAATATTGGGCTTATAGTAAGGCAAGGCGAGGCAAGGCAAATTTATGTATATAGCACAATTCAGTACAGGGACAATGCAAAGTGCTTTACATGATTCAAATATAGCAAATTAAAACAGAATAAAAGCAAGTAGGAATAAAATGTAGATAGAAATTAGAACAAAGAAGTGGTGATTCAGTTAACTAGAACAGTTGAAGGCAATCCTGAACAAATAGTAGAACCTGAATGAACCGGCAAGTGTTGAATATTGAGATACTAGAGTTTCATCAGAACACTTTTTCCGAAGCAAAAATTGTTATCTTTGATCATCTAGATTTACTAACTGCTACTGTTGTGTGAACTCCCAAAGATAAATAAGTCTTCATCTTTGGGATTCATGAGTCCCTGTCAGTTTCCACTTAGGAGTGATGAACCAGTTTATGTGCGATTTAATGAGATGATACAAGACTATGGAGACATTGTCAGATAAAATATTAATAAATTAATTCAAACCCCATGCATTTTATATTCAGTAGTCACACTTTGTTTAATTGGCCAACACGGTCATATTAAAAATTCATGTAAGCTTAATTAATCTCTGTCGTACATGTATGGTGCCCTGCAAAAGTAATCATATCCCTCACCATCCTTATACCGTGTCTTGTTACAACAACAAACTTCAGTGTTGTTTATTGGGAATTTATGTTATAACCCAACGTTGCACATAACTGTGATATGGAAGGGAAATTATACATGGTTTTCACGATTTTTGTTTGTCAAATTTAAATATGCTAATGCACCTACTAATCTTGACATTACCATCAGAAGTCATCTCCTTATTAAATAGGATTTACTTTAATATAATTGAAAGCATGGATAAACAGCTGTTCTGACAAGGGTCGCGTGAGTATGGCAAAACTGGAAACTGACCAAGACACGGACCACTGCCTAAACTGACCGGCAGTATAAGGAGAACATTATTTAGAGAAGCAACCAAAAGACCTATAACAACTTCAGAAGAGCTGCACAGCTCAAGTGGGAAAATTTGTTGTCAGTATTATTTTTGTCCACACCGCCAATTTGGCCTTTGATAAAGAGTGTAAAAAAAATTCACACTAGGAACGTCCATTGTTCCACTTGTTTGGTCTGGACCAAAAGCAGACTTTACTTTTCGTTTGGTCCGGTTTGCTTTGACATTGTACTTTTCACCAGTGAACAATGACTTGTAATAAAGCCACGTGGGCTACCATTGGACAGAAGTGACATGGGTGGGGCGAGGCTTTTATTACAGCTGATAAATCACTGTGAGTGGCAAGAGCAGCTCATTCAACGCAGGTTTTTGAGACATTATATTTCTAATTTTGGAACGCCTGAGAGAATGTATCCGTAAGCTGAAGGAGTCCCACAGCATGCTGATAGCAGCATTGCTAAGCAAAGGGTGTGATTTCAGCACTACATTCACAGCCACGGTGGCTTGATAAATTCAAAGAGATGCACGTTTTCTGTTGTTAGGTCAGATCCCGGCCGTGTTTTATTCATATCAGAAGCAAACTGAGAGCATCTCAAAAAGGTGGTCATGGTTTAATTCTGACCAGGGTTCACTTGTGTGTATTCGCACCGGCACAAAAGGTGTGGAGCAAGGCGGGAAACAAACTCTGGTCCGTTTAAAGCCAACCAAATGTGGCAGGTGTGAATACACTCTAAGATTAAACAAAAATATATGGAGAGACGTTCTAGTGCCAACATCATGATGTGGGGATGCTTTTTCCCTGCGCACGGACGAGGAATATGATCAGAGGGGAGGAGAAAGGGGATGGCAATAAATACCGGGCAATCCCAGAAGAAAACCTGTTGGAGGCTGCATAGACGAGTCTGGGACTAGGCTTCACCTTCCAGCAGTGCAGCGGTCCTATACTAAAGCAAGAGCTACAACTCAAAGGTAAAGTTAATGGTGATAATATGCAGAAGTTTAAGGGGTGAGAATACTTTGCACGGCACTGCACTTTTTTGTCTGTCTCATTATTTCACTTACAGGATAAATTAGACTTCTGTCTTATATTGCATTCATCTAAAAAGGGCCCTACAATCAATCTAAAGGTTTTCAATTCTAATATCTATTTTAATTATTCCCACCTTACATTCTGGTGTTGCTATTGTACATTTTTTCCAGGCTACATCAGTAGACCTGATGTGAGCTACTACAACTGTAGTAGACTAATGTAGCTGTGTTGGTGTTAAAGGGATTGGTGTTAAAATTTAGGTGGGTGTGAAAAGTCAGAGTAACACTCTTAATTGCCAGCATGCAGGATTTTTTCCCAGCATGCAGGATTTTTTCCGTAGATCATAGGTGATTAACATGGACGCTGTGAAAAAACCCCATTTACCCTTAATTACATATGAATGCAAATGCACATTTTTGTCACATATGTACATTCATCTTGAGATTCAGTTCTTTACTCATATCCCATTGGGCAATTAATTATTGTGCAAGTCATAAGAAATATGTAAAAAAAAAAAAAAAAAAAAAAAAGAAAACATTTAACCAGAGGGAAGGGCTCTGAATTCAAAAGTTGCAACTCAAGCAGGGTTAAAAAGCAAAAAAAAAGGCATGTGCAGTGCCCATAAGCCTAAAAAGTGAAAAATAAATTAACAAAAAGTTAATGACATAGGAAATCCACCACTTCAAGATAAAAACAAAACCTTATTGAGAAATCACAGTGGCTAAAAAATCATTAAAACAGTTGTCATCAGTTGTGAAAAACAAGAACCTCAGCCATAAATCCAACTAACCCATCCCCTTGCCTACAAAGGGGCAAATAGCACAAGGAATAAAATGAATAAATGTTACATTTGTTGCGCCAAACAGCAGGGAACCTTAACCGGGATCCAGATGGGAAAAGCTGAATCTCAGAGTGGAAGGCGTGAGTACTGACCGACAGGATGGAGTTAGCTTTTGTCATAGGTTGCACGAGTCAGTCAGGCTGCTTTGCTGACCACCTATGGTTTTGCTGCCGACATTCGCAACTTTTGATAGTGTGGGTTTTGTCTCTTACACCCAGGTTTCCATAGCAGCATATTAAAGAAAAAGTCTGAATAGATACGAGTGTAAGATTTATATGCGAACCACAGTTCTGTCCATGTTGAATTTAACCATTTAACAAAGACAGAAAATACATTGCAGACCTATCTTGCACAGTATTATTTAAATCTAGCTTGAGTAAAATTGCTGATCATAGTATCATCAATCACAACCTTCATCCACATGATAGTTGATATCTGACTGGCAAAACAATCCAGAATCCTGCCTGCCAGGTTAAAATCCACATTAAAATGATCCAAAGAGTTTGTCAGCTAAAATGTTTGGTTGAATTGTATTATAAGCAAATGAAAACTGTAAAAAAATAAAATAAACACTTGCAAGTGTTTTATTGCCCTCAAGATGTTTAGATATGTGATTAAGCAGAGCAGCAGTTTCATCTTCTGGCTCGTTTAGCCCTGTAAGCAAACAGCAAAGGATCCAAGAAGATTGTCTCTTTTACGTAGGTGCATTTGTTCAAGTAGTTTCTCAAAACATTTCCTAACCACAAAAGTCAATGCCACTGATCTGAAATCATTAAAAACGTTGGGGTGGGACTGTTTGGACACTGGAATCATTACGCTACATACTGTTTCTGTATTCTAGGAACTTTCTGCTGGGTAAGGGAAAGCAGGAAAATGTTATAAAACATATGTGCAAGTAGCTCAGCACAGGAAGTGAGCAGATGTCATCAGGCCAATGAATCTTTCTAGCTTTGATATGCCTGAAAGTGCCTATCACAACAGATATATCAGAAGATTAAAAGGAGTGGAGCCACTGTCATACAAAAGGGCTTTCTGGTCCCGAATAATATTCCTAACATTAGGTATAACAAATTCTGAATAGAACTTGTTATACTCTGGTGCAAGCATCCAGTCACATTTAAAACCATGCAGTGAAACCTCAAAAATGTTTCTTTTTTTTCTTTTTTTTTTACCATTTATACCAGCAATAGACTTTATAACAACCCAAGCAGAGCTGAAAAATGTTGTTTTCTCAATCACTTTTCTTTGGATTTCCACCTTGTCCATGCTATTTGAGACTTAACTTCTTTTTTCAGTCTTGCTAGCTGAGTGGTTCTTCTTTATCTGCACACAAACTTTGATTCAACTGTGAAGAAATGGCACACACGGCATAAAAAAAGAAGGTAATTTATGTGTAAAAAGACAGTACAGCCGTTTCATGTCAACAGGCATCAGGAAGGAACTGTGAGTAAACATCCCACCGAGGCAGAGGGAGCATTGTTAATTTTGGGAGAATTGAGTTGTGACAAATGAAAATATGTCACCTCGGGGGTGGGCTTGGATGTGGAAAATGGCATTTGAGTTATCTCTTCTTCAAAAACAAATTTGCGGGAAATGTTTTAAGATAAGCAAGAAGGTTGTTGATAAAAGTCCAGAAAATACAATAAAATCCACTGGCAATGATTTGTGAATGTGCTGGGTATCTATTTATAAAGTTGCCACTTGTGGTCAGAAAAAGGTATTTTGTAAAGACATCAACAACTCTAGTATTAATTTGGAATATCTTTTTGTCCTAGAGTATCATCATTTAATGAAAATACTGAAGCATGCAAACCTTTTTCTTATGTGATCAATTTATTTTTTAAACATTTTTCAATGAGAGCTAAGATCAAATTTTCTCACTGCCCTCAAACAAAGACACTTTGACTCCGGCTTCAAATTAAATTAAGGGACTTGTTCAATATCTAGACGTACCCTTTAATGTGTTGGTGCCAAGCGTACGGTGAGAAAAATCAATCCCAAACTCAGACCAGACACACAGCTTAGCATTAAAAAAAATAGAACAGGAAAGATAAATTGGGTTGTGCCATAGTTATCATCTAAAGCAGGGGTGTCAAACATACGGCCCGCGGGCCGGATCCGGCCCGCCGAACAATTTAGTCCGGCCCTGTGGCTAAATGCATTATCATTATTTTTTTTCCCCCCCAGTGTCCTGTCTGGCAATGTGGCAATAAGATGCCACAGCGAGCTCGTCAGATTTGACTTTCACAAGTGGACAAGATAAAAGGAAGAGAATGATAAAACAATTATTGAAAAAAAACATGTACTTCGTTTAATTGAAAATATGCAGTTCCTATATTGTCCACGAGGGGCGCTGTGTTTTAATTAGCATATTAAGCTTCAGGTGTGGAAAAATTCTAATCATTTCTTAATTTTTATCTGTTTGATGTATTTTGTCATGCAGGACAGTGTTTTTAAGTTCCAAAAAATGTGAATAAATGTTTTTCAACATTGTATAATCACTGTGATCAGTTCTTATGCATAATGCACAAGTAAATGTTTAACTGAGTAAAAGTATTGTTGAAATTGCACATACTTTTCTTTAAAACGCTGAGGTTATTCATAATATATTGTGTAAAAGTGAAATTAACTTAATATAAAAATCAACAACAAGTCCACATTTATTAGTTCTATTTAATCTTGCAATGAGTTAACTCGTGTGGCCCTCTTGAGATCAGATTAATCTGTATGCGGCCCCTAAACCAAAATGAGTTTGACACCCCTGATCTAAAGTTTAGGATTTTACCAGATTTTACTTCAGTTCACACTCTTAAAAATGTTTGACAGTTTTTACTGGTAGGCATCTCAATCGTGCTGTGTGTTTTTCTATGCGGCCCCTTTTTTCCCCTTATATCCCTAAATAAAATGTAAACAAACTGTATCATGAGAACCAAGAGACACATCATACCGTTCTAGGATAAAGTTGTGGATACGTTTAAAGTAGGTGTGTTATAAAAGATTGTAAGATAAGGTAGTGATTTTGAGTGGAACTCTGTATTTTGTTTGATGTCATGTGGAAAATGGGAAATGTGTTTTATTTTGAAGTCTCAGTAGAGAATGCTGTTCTACGTCAAATTACAAGTAAATGAAAAATACAAGCTAGCACCAAGAGTGCATGCAAAAATATAAAGATCCCCTCGTGTGGTGTTGGGGAAAGGCTGTGGACTGCCCTTAGAGAAGACTTGCAATTTTTATGAAAACAAGAAGACAAATCAGATTTCCTTTTCCTTGCATGCAGCTAATGAGGCATTTCTTTTAAGTACATGCTTTAATTTAATGTTATTGTCACGTATGTTAATTAGCCAACTTGGTGTCTTTGTGTTTAATATGGTGTACCAATAGTTTTTACGTTTATCGTGTGGAGAGGAGACTGAAGTAAAACCTGTTGAACAAGGCTACTTGTGTCTAGATCATGCGTTGGGAGGGAATCACACTCAGCTTTGAAATTCTATCTCAACACTGGCCAATCATCCTCAAATCCACAATTCTGACTTTTATGGAGGAGTGGAAAGAAGATGACATTGGTTCAAAGAAGTTCCCATTTGCCAGAAACCATTTGGGGGGCACAAAAAAACATTGGGAAAAACATGCGCTGGTCAGATGAGACCAAAATTAAAAATTAAAGGTATTTGTATGGAATGCTAAGGGTGACTGAAACAGTGATGGCTTGCCTTGCCAATAGGGGGCACTTGGGTTCCGCCCTCATCAAAATTGCAGGAAAAAGTGTAGACACAGTAAACATAAATTGCGAAATAAAAATTACTTATCACAACCCTTCTCTCATAAAATGTGTCTAATTTAATTTATCAGCATTGCAATTCCATTTTGGGTCTATTTTGTTGTGTTGGCCTCCAAATTTTAATGTTTTAACCCCAAAGGGTGCAAGACAAATAAGCTCTGCTGCTCTGCACCCATGCCCACTCAATGCTTTTTGCGTCATTCTTTATACAGTCAAATGAATTCATCTCTCTTGAAAATCCAGAGTCAGTCTACAATGAAAAGACAGTAGAGACAGTGATAGAATATTCCATCAGTAATTTTCAATATAATAATTTCAAAAGGCTGGAGGAAAAATGCAAATAAAGAAACTTTAACCAGACTGACCAAATAATAAAAAAAAAAAGCAGCAGCAGGCATGAGGGACCATGGGTTGATTTATGTACCAGTAGAAATTTTCATTGTGGTAATTTCCAACCTTTTGTGCTAAAATGTTATTACCAGCTGGGTAGAAAACTAACGTTACGTGCCATACACATCATGAAACAAAGGAAAGCTAAAGGTTTTGGTACAAATTGGAAACCTCAAGGGTCTGAATCCAAAGACGCATAATCCATTTTAGATTTTGATATATAAAAAAATGTTGATAATGTACTGTTTTTCTGCTTCACATTTATGCCACATTTTGAGTTATTCCATCAGGAAATATCCCAATAAATCCCATTAAAGTGTGCTGTTATAATTTGACAACAGGTGGAAAAGTTAAAGGGGTATGAATACTTTTTAAACCCCTTGAGAGCATGCACAATTTTTCGGCAGATCATATAAGGTTTGTAGTGTGTAGCTGTCCAAACTGAAGCTATGCTGGAAATTGATTTTGATTCATATGCTGGATATCATTATGGTAACCTAAACTTTAAGCTAAACATCTGGCTTGAGCTTCTTGTTTTACATAAACACGGTTATTGTTATCACTCAGGACAAGTGTTTAATTATGTATTCTTTACAAATGGTTTTAGATCAATAAATAAGAATGATCTCTTGTGTAAGTATGTGATGTGTAATTGTGATAGACAAGCCTGTTGCGCCTTGAGCATCCTCCCCTCCTTGTTTCCTCCAACAGGATATCTGTTACTGTCAGTCCGACAGCAATGGAAAGCTGCAAAGAGAGACTCCCACGTGCTCCAATCCTGTTACAGGGGCTGCTCTAATAGAAAACGTGCTTTGTGTTAGGAAGCCGCTCGCCTCATTGGTAGGACCTCAGTGCGAGCCATCACTAAAAGCCATCAATGATTTAGATCAACAGCCCTCTGCTCACTCCTTAGCAGAATCTGCAGGTGTGCCAGCACCATCATTCATCACTCCAATATTATGAGTTATCTTCCAGATTCTGACGGCGGCACCACAAGCTGTGGTTCCTCAGTTTTTCTCCACTTCTTTAACAATGCGTAAAAATGCAATTGCTTTATCAAACCATCTTTGCCGCTCCACAAACATGATTGCTAATAGCAGTGTGATTAATGAGCACTGATTAAAAGAAGTCCTTTCACCTCATGATAACAAACCATTTAGTTTGGTTGTTGTCAGACTCAGACAAATGCTGGAGACATATAGCAAAGGACCCAAAATGATTCGCAACCCTGGCAGATTTACTGGAAGATGAGTCATTACAACTGAACCAAGCAGGTATTTTCTGATCAGACATTAAAAGAGGCATTTGTAAATGGATAAAAACACTGTACAACTATTAAGTTTGAAAACAAATCTGTTTTTATTTACAATTAAAAGTAAAAACGTTATGTCCAAATGGTTCATGTTATTCTTTATCAATGAAAAAGCCAATATTGGCTATTGAAACAAAAGGCTTCCTAGAATTCTTGACAAGCGTTTTGCATTTCTCTAGCAGTCTTAGGCCATCTACAATGAGCTTGAAGTCTTTGAACTTGGAAGAGGTATTGTCATCGCTATCATCTTTGTCTCCCTCTGCTGATTCTCTATCAGAGTCAAGTAGGAATCTGGCAGGGCCACCCCAAAACAATACAGTTTTTGGGCTAACCATTTCCACATTTTCTAAGTGTGTTTTGGGTCATTGTCACGATAAAACATTCAATATTACCCAAGAGAACCTTGCTGAGAACCTTGGTGTAGTCTTCTTTTTTTCCATCTTGGTGTGTCTTTGACAAGATGTCTGTCCCATTGTCTGAAAAAGCCCCAAAGCAATTTTTTTATTACCATGGTTTTGACAGTAGGGATAGCGTTTTTGGGGTTGAATGCTCACACATTTTTATACACAATTGAAGGCTTCATCATTGAGCTCAAAAAAATAAAATTTCAGACGTTTTCTTCTTTGCTTAGATCAGATTTTGCAACGGTCAAGTGGGATGTCAATTCAATTCAAGTCAGTCTATTTACAATTTTACAACACGTGTCTCAAAAAAGTCAATTCAATCAAATCATACAAACAGATTCCAAGAACATGGGTTTACGAAAGTTCCTAGTTATCAAACAATGTAGTCAAGCTCAGTTAATTTTTTTTTTTTTAAATGTATTCCGTTTAAGAAACTCAGATTACATTGAGTCAGACTTGCAGTGGGCAGTCGCTTGCACTCTTTCATTGACTTTGCAGCAATCCCTCGAACCAAGCATGCATGTAGTGACCGCACACAGGAATCTTCACCAGGCTAAGTGTGTACAGTCATCTGCCATTACCAGCTGAGGTACAAACTGGGGGACAGAGTACAAAAAGAACACACAAGCACTGATGCAGGAGTATTTTCTCTATTAAAGAAAAGCAAAGTGCTAATGCACTACTAGCTTCTTTTGTAGCTTCATTTAAGAGAGAAAAACAGTTAATCAGATAATTTGTGAGCCAGTTAAGTCTAGAGCAAGGGTCTCCAATTCCGGCCCTCAATATTTTTTTCTTCTAATATCGGTGAAGGCGGACGCTTTTCTTTCTCCTCTCCCTCCTCATATCTGCCCTGCTTCTGCTTTTTGGAGCCTTCCTTTGTATGTCTTCAAAATTGTAAATCATGGATCTGGTCAGCTGGTCTCTGAATGCAATTGATCATATTTTCTCAACCAGAAGACTGGGCAAAGCAGAGCCCTGACATTTTCAGCTGGATACATGATGGACTCCTGGGATAAGTGGAGGATTGTGTGTCTGTCCATGTTTTTGGTCCAGGATGTTGAAGATACGTACATACAGTAATTGGATTTATAATAACAGGATTTCTGCGTTCCGGGGGCTGGCTGTTACCTGGTGTTTCGAGAAATTCGACAAACCTCAGCAGCTGTTTTGACCATTGCAAGGCTGGCCGGACTGTGTGAAGGGATATGCCGTGCTACCAACACAGACTCAAATGCCGTGTGAGCAGAATCACAAAGTGGATGCTATCCTTGTACAGAATCGCAGGCCAGTTGCGGTCTGAACCTGCTGGTGGGAGGGAATAGAGCTTGGAGAAGTTGCAAGCTCGGCAGAATTGACCGCAAATTTGGCCATTTGGATTCGCCATCGAGATGTACCAGTCACACTTTAAGGAAGACAGAAAATTAGAGTAAGCCTGACCCCCCCCCCAAAGAAAAAAAAAAAAAAACGCTATTGTCTTTTCTGGCTCCCTGTGTCAGCCTTGGGCGGCTGGCTATCTCAATTTCTCCTGGATGTTATGTAAACAAGACGCTCTGCCCCGACTGCCCACTCCCTTCGCTCATGCCATCTATAGACCTGAATCGGAGCTCTACCAAAGCTGACTGATAACCACTCCATCACTTGTCAAAGATTAGGGCTGGGGGGGCTACCTGGGACAGTGTTCACAGACTTACTAACACACGCATGTGTACACACACACACACACACACACACACACACACACACACACACACACGCGCGAACATAGCTATAAACACACACCCCTTTAACTCACCGCCTCTACTGCGCCCCCTCACCTATTATGGATAATTTTGCTTTCTGTTTTAGTAGTAGCTTTCAGAAAGGTTGGACAAAACTATTTTAGATTAGAGACTCCCAGGGAGTTAGTTAATTTGTATTACAATGAAACAAAATCAGTATATGAATCAAAACAATTAAGCACTGATTTTTTTTCTACTTTAGTTGTAGCTTTCAGAAACGTTACTACTCCACTGCCTCTGTAATGTTTTCTTTTCCTGTGTTCTGTTCCTTTGTAATTTATTTATTTTTGTTCATGTACGGCACTTTGAATCATCATGTTACTGAAAAGTGCTATATAAATAAACTTCCCTTGCCTTTGCCTTAAGATCCGGTGGCCTGGTACCTCTAGATGTGTCCCTGGTCCAATAAACCTGGATCAAATGGCTGAGTTACTTCATCAGTATGCAGTCAAATTCTCCAGAGTCCTGATAAACCTGATTGATTGACTCTGTGGAGTTGAAGCAGAGACATATATAAAAGTTGCAGGACACCAGACCTCGAGGACTGGAATTGAAGCACAAACAGCTTGTCACATTCAATGCCTACTCCATAGCTTTCTATGAGAGAGACGGGGTTAACCACTGAAAGACCAGGCCAAGTATCAGCTATACCAGTGGTCTCAAACTCAAATCCTCAACGGCCGGTGTCCTGCAACTTTTAGATGTGTACCTTTCCCTACACACCTGAATCAAATGGCTAAACTACATTACTAGCATGCAGTCAAGCTCTGCAGAACTCTGCTAATGAGCTCATATTAGAGTCAGGTATGTTGAAGCAGAGAAACCTAAAAGTTTTCGGACACCGGCTCTCGAGGACTGGAGTTGTGAACACTTAAATTTCCAGATAGCACTTAATAAAGGTGCTCGCTAAGTCTTCAACAAACAATTATGTAATGTTTACTAGGTAAAAAAAAATCTAATTAACCTAACAAACTCCTGTTTTATGTGTTAACTGGCAATGAAATGTTAATATAAAATGGACAAATCCTCACTTTAACTGTTGCAGAAGAACATGAAGTTGTTGGAAGCAGTAGTTCAGCCGATGCCCCCGTCTGGGAAGGTGTCACAGCTAAACCGAATCCAGGCCAGACTAGTCGCAGTGTTTTGGAAAAATGATAAATTCAGCCAGATTCCTTGAAAAAAGAGCTGTTCTGTCCAAAGTGGAATTAATCCCATGCCCCTGGATCAGAATAGGTTTAACCAAAATGTTCATCAGCAATCAATGTACCCCACATTGTTTTCAGACAACCAGTGGTTGGATGACAGAATGTGACTAAATATGCCATCACTGATCAAATCAGAAAGGAGAACAGAGAAATTCACAGAGCCCGACATGGTTTTGATAAACCTACAGTACAAACCAAAGCAAACACTAATTTGAGTGACATCTGACTAGCATTACCAGGTGTCATTACCACCAGTATGAATAACAATCTTACAGTATTTACATTCATCCTTCGCCAGCTCTTTCAGATAGGATTGGATGTTGCCAGGCCCTTGGCAACCATTTGACTACCATCACTGATGTTTCTAATGTCACATTTCTGAATATGGTGTTGCAAATTACCATAGTCTGTTAAAGGAGCAATGAGTTAGATATTTACTGTAAATTCAACATATATCATTCTTATTTGTCACCTGGGATGGAAGTAACATTCCCTTTAAACAATTGTTCCTCTCCATCAACAAACAATGCCTTAGTTAAGTTTTTCTCCTTTCAAACCTAGAGGTATGATCCAAAAAGACTTTGGTCAGAGTGTAGCCTGTTTTTACTTCCTGGTTCCTGAGCCATTCACATAAAAGTCCCTGGGGTTTCCAAAACAGAGTGCAGAATTTGGTATTTTATTTTTGGCAAAAGAGCAGCTTCCTGCAAACATGGAAGTCAGTAAGAGAAGCGGACCAGTAATAGAACAATATACACCATCATGTCCCTCTTCTGTGGAAGTAATAATTCAGTGGGGTTTTACAGCAACAATGAACTGTTGTGTAAATGGCTGGTCTCCTAAAAGCTGTTGTGAATGTGTTTTTCCGATTTTAAATCACTAGGCGTCCTTATTAGTTATTGTTCCTTTAAGGCTGGACCAGAAAACCCGATATTCAAGCAGGACACGATGTTGCATTTTTTTAAAATGTTTATTAAAAAGGTAGAAGGTGGTGACAGATAAAACAGGCAGGTGATATCTAGACGAGCAGGTGATGGCTAATTATAGACGTGAACTGAGAAAACTGCCCAGGAGACAACTGAGGCAGATTGATTACGTGATGATGACGGAGACAGGGCTGACCAGAGCAGCTGTCATAAGGGCTTAGGCTGAAACCAAGAAATCGAAAACAGTCCAAGTTATGAGCAGGTTAGAAGCTGGTGAACCCCCACAGAAGGCAGAGCGAGCACTGGATCCACACAGGAACACAATGAAGCGGGTGCTGCACACAAACACAAGCATGACGGTCTAGTGAGGGCAGGAAGAACACAGAATCGACAGGTGGTGCAAAAAAAAACACGAGGGGACAACTCATGCAGGCAGTGAGAGGATCTGGCAGAGCATGGTTGTGGGAGGCTGGTATAAGAAGACGGAGTCCCAGGTGAAACAACTTGGTGTTAATTAGCTGCAGCAGGTGAAGCTGATTGTGGTGAGAGAACAGTCAGTCAGCCCCAAAAAAAACAAACAAAAGGATCATCTAGGACTATGCTTCCTAGATAAAGTCACCCAGCCATCCCAAGGTCCCACCTGTGCTGGCTCTGCTAAAAGACTGTCACACAAAACTATCTGTTATGCTCAACACTGGCTAAGGGGCCTCAGTTATCTGCTAGTTTTTCAACAGCACTTAGCCAGGCCTCCAATTGTTACTATCCCCTCCAATGCTACACAAATATTGTATTTATTACATATACAATATTTTTGTAGCTCACATTATCAGTAAAAGAGGCATGGGAGTAACAAAACATCTAACACAGAGCAGGAGGTTGCCAATTGTCCAGTGTTCGACAGAACGTCCTGTATAATGAGCCAAAATGAAATGTCTCGTATGGGACACTTTTTGTCCGGTATTGTGACTGCAGCCTGCAATATGTACAGTAGATATGAAAACTAGATGGCACTCTGTCTTACTTTCATAGACCTATACAAGAAAGTCACACCTAAGCAGAAATCACGGACTGGTGCAGCTTTGCGTCTCCGACAGATTAAATTTAAATCAATTATTTCAATCAATATTTCTATTAAAAAGAAATATATTGGTCCATAAAATGCTATTTTGACATCTACATTAGAAATCTTTGTCTAAATTAGCCAGTCGTGATTTATTTTGGATACATCTGCTAGGGATGGACGATAATTTAATAATATATATCGATCGATAGATGTGTGGTTCGAATACAAAAAAAGGGGGGTCAATAAAGAGTTCAATTAAAAACAGCGCATTCTATCCTATCATGTAGGTTAATACTACAGTCATTACAGCCTCCCAACCAATCACAAACACAGACCCAGGAAAGCTCCGTCAGCCTTCAGAGAGTTCAGAGAGCGCGTGTTCTTTTTTTTTCTTTTTTTTTTAACACTTACAGATTTGGTAAAAAGTTGGTTGAATAAAGGGTTGTGTTTGAATCCATCTTTTTAAAAATGGGTCAGTAAGCAATAGCATAAAATGGTCAGGGCTGCACTTAAAATGTATGTTTTGAATTTTTGTTTTGACAATTGTCGATCAATATGATTTCTATTTTATCGATGTGCCTTTTTTTCTATATCGTCCAGCCCTAACATCTGCACAAGTAGTTTTCTTTTGTAAATTTAAGGAAATGCACTACTTTCATTTCTAAGACATTGACATGTGTTTTTACCATGTCTTACACCTTAGTAATCAATCAAGTATGTTCTCCAAATTGTCCAAACACATGTTATTACTTCCTGCTAGTGAAAAGGCATCCAGCTAGGACTTTACCCTTAGGCATCAGAATAGCTAAACATCAGACTTTAGCAAAATCCTCTGATCACATGAAAAACACATTGATTTTTGTTCGCCATAACACCCAGCAATGTGATTTAGAATAAAAATAAACCCTGAGAACCACCTCATTACTACTACCCACAAAGTTATAAACCATGCTGGCGTCAGCAGCTCTTCAGTGGGAGATTCCTCTGTGACAAGGACCTCTACTCTTGAATATGAATGAAGAAACCTCCAGACATATTCCAGCTGTACACTGTATATATATATATATATATATATATATATATATATATATATATATATATATATATATACACACACACACTGTATACAGACATTTTAGGGGATAGTAGGATAACACCCTCAAGCAAGATGGCAAAAAAATACAGAAGTGGCTCCAGGGAAATTTATTGAAAACTGAACGGATCCTCATCTTCCAACATGGATGAACTTACGAACAGGTTGCATATAGGATCATTTCTGAACAGACCTCAGGCTGTCTTGATGCCACAAGTAAATCAAACTGTTATTTGAAAAAATCTAGGTCTTTATTTATTTGCTTTACATTTAATGTTGAAATAATTCAGAAAACAGACAAAATGGTTTTCCTTTTCAAAAACATAGATTAAACAACTAATTTCACAATTATCAAAATGTAGGGAAAAAATGCCGTTTTTGCAATTGAGAAGCTAAAGTTTTATTTGTATATATATATATATATATATATATATATATATATATATATATATATATATATATATATATATATATATTTGGAGTGCATTTCCTTTGATTCCCCTAAATAAAATCCAGTGCCACCGAATGCATTCAGATATCACCTAATTAGCAGACAAGTTACATTAACCTATAAGTAGTAATACAGCTGTTCAGTGAAGGTCTCAAAAGGTTTGTTAAAAACAGTGAAAAAGCAGCTTTAAGACCAGGTAGCACACCAGAAAGGCCATGGATGTAGTAATGAAGATGCAAGGTTAGGTTATAGAATATTATGCCAAGTTCTGAACATCTCACTGAGAACTGTTCAATTCATCACTTGAATAGAAAGCCTAGACCGACAGTCTAAGCGAAAAGAACAGACCCCTCCCCGACCCAAAAAAAAAAAAAAAAAAAATCTCTCAAGACCAAAACTAACTGGAGAAGCTGAAGACTTCTACTGCTCAGGTGGGGGAATCTGTCAGCAGGACAACTTTTAGTCCTGCACTTGAAATAGTTTAAAGGAAGCAGCGGGTGGCCGCACACACAGTTTGCTATACATCATTTAAAGGTTACACATCAAACATGTGGAAGAAGGTGCTCTGGTCAGATGAGACCAAACTTAAAACTTTTTGGCCTACAGGCAAAAGGTTAGCTATTTGTGGCAGAAAACTAAAACTGCTTATCACCCTGAGCACACCATCCCCCATGCTGAAGCAAAACGAGGCCCGCATCATAGCATCAACATGTTTTTCTTCTGCAGGGACAGCGAATTTACTACAAAACATGTTATCCAGCTGGAAATCTGTCGCAAGACATGAAACTTGCTCTTCGCAGATGTTCTACACCCACACTGACTGAGTTTAAGCTATTTTGCAAAGAATGGACAAAAAGTTCTGTCTCAAGATGTGCAAAGCTGGTAGACACATACTCCAGGAGACCTGTAGCTACATCTGTAGTGAAAGGTAGTTTATTGAGTCAGCAAGTCTGAGTACATATGCACACAACCATTCAGATTTTTATGTGGTTTGTGGTCAGAGGGCCTGGTGGCACCGATTTACGGCAGCCTCTCTTCTGTCAGTCTGCCCTTGGGCAACTGTGGCTACAATGTAGCATATCACCGTCAGAGTGTGAATGTGTGTGTGAACGGGTGAATGACTGTAGTGTAAAGCACTTTGGGGTTGTCGGACTTCATAAAGTGCAATACAAGTACAGCCTATTTACCATTTGTAAAAAATATTTAAAAATGTGTATTCTTCTTCTTCTTTTTCTTCTTCTTCTTATTTTCCCTACACAACAATTAACTGAACTGAGTTAATTACAATGAAGCTTGTGGTTGTGAAAAATGTAAAGAAAATTCAAATAGTTTTCAAAAGGTGCTGTATAAATGCATCTGCAGTCTTTTTATCTCTCTGTTCTGGAGTCCATTTGTTGTTCTCAGATGGATTAATAGTATGTTTTACTGAATACTGTTTCTCTGTGCATGAACTGCACTGCTCTGTCCAGCAGGCTCCCAGCCTCCCAAAGAGGCTTTGCAATTCACATCCCTCAGCAAAGCGGTGTCCAATATATTGAATCTAGCAACTCCAACAAAATATCACTTTCAGTTTCTTATCAAAAATGGAGGCATTTCATTCATTTCTATTCCTCAGAAAGAGCACTGCTATCTGTCCGTCCTGAAATAAGCCTTGTGCCACAATGAAGCAGTCCTATTTTTATTGCATATCCTCTTTGCCTCCCAACTCGCCTCTCTTCCAGGCTTAAGTCGGCCCAAAAGATCCATCTCGCTTTCTCAAACATGGTTTTGCCTGCTACTCTCATCCCGGTGCTGGGGTCATACAGAATTTAGCAAGCGGAACAGGTGAGAAAATGTCAAGCATAAGAAGCAAGCAAACTTTATCAAGGTTGAATTCGCAGTCATCTTAAACTCTACACAGCAGCTGCAAAGTAGCCTTTGTCCTTTGTTCATACTTAGTAGTCAAATTATTTAACTGAAATTGAGCTTATGCTTTTGTATCTATTACATTTTTTGTTCATTTACCTTAAAATTGGTAATGCCTTTGAATGGATACTGACAAGCACGCAGTGGCTCCGAATGTTTGGAGGTTAATTAACTAATCTAACCATTGTGATGTTAGATGCAAAGGAAGATTACTCTATCACAGTCGTGACAGGATTCTAAATTTTAGGTCTAAAAACATAGCCAGAATAGACAGAATTTGCTTTAAAATATAGAGGTGGTTGTCCTGTAATCAACAGGTTGCCAGGTCGATCGCCCACTCTGACAATGTCAGTCGTTGTGTCCTTGGGCAAGAAACTTGACTCGCAATGCCAGCTGGTGATGGTCAGAGGGTCCGGTAGTGCTGATGCATGGCAGCCTCGCTTCTGTCAGTCTGCCCCAGGGCAGCTGTGGCTACAGACATAGCTTACCACCGTCAGGGTGTGAATGTGTGTGTGAATGGGGGAATGACTGACTGTAGTTGAGTCATTGGACTTTGTAAAGCACTATACAAGAACACACCATTTACCATCAAAATGTGGAAGATAAAGTTATTTTTAAAAGATGATTTGGACATTGAAATGTGCATTTTTCAATGTACTTAAGTTTGGTTAGTTTTATCAAAGGAGCAATAAGCAATGACATCTAGTGTTTCAAATCGGAACAACACATACACAGCAGCCTGCAGCTGACAACAACCTATTCCGTTTCCTCAACGGACCGTTGCTGCTGTGGAACTCCACTGAACTTTTACGTATGCAGGATAGTTATAGGATGTTGTATTCTGTTACATTTCTGGTCTGCTTCCCTTATTGTCTTCCATATTTACAGGCTGCTGCTCTTTTGCCAAAATAAAATACCAAATACTCTACTCTGTTTGGGAATCCTGGGAACCAGGAAGTAAACACAAGCTACACACTGCACCCGAAGGAGTTCCACACTGTACCCTTAATTTTGAAAGGAGAAAAACTTAACTAAGACATTGTTGATGGAGAGAACCAATTGTTACTTCCATCCCGGGTGACAAATGAGGACGACTTTGGTTAATTTTACAGTAAATTTTGTACTTATTGCTCCATTAATAATGACATAAGAACCATAGTACCAAGGTATTTAAACTGTAGGCCTATGTGTTGCAGTCAGGTGTCTGAAGGCAGAAGATAAACGGGGAGCAGTGGTTCTGCTTGACATCTTATATGGTAAGAGTTAGGTTTATATCTGGAGTTAGGATAGCTTCCTTTCATCCTCTGTTGAAAAGCTGCTGAGGTGCATAGTGACAATTTAAATATTGAAATTTGGCTAAGCAGCAGTGGACGATAGTGTTATCAGGTTTATTCTTTAACCTTAAAGAGCTCTGCCTTTTTGGAATGGGTCATTAATTATGCAGAAAATTGTTAGCTCTCTGGGAATAAGTGTACCTCTCTAACCTCTGCTTTGGTTGTGCAGAGAAGCAGAATGATATATGGTGCAAATAGGATATGAACCACAGCTCATAGGTTGTCACAGATATTTTATATATAAACCAAAATAACCTGATCAAATAGGAAAGGCAGTCTTCAAATGATTATTTCATCTATTAAGGGATAGAGCTATCCAAAACTAAGCTTACCTTTTGTGAAATAAATAAAAAATTCATACAAGTGCTTGCTCATCTCTTAGCAACTGCAAATGCCTTTGAACATTTTCCATAACTGGCATGAGTCCTTCAGATGTCTTTGTGAAAACTTTTGCCCATTATGCTTTGCAGTGTTTTAATTCAGCAACACTGGAGCATAAAAAGTCTGTACTTTGACTAGGCCGATCCAAAGCCTTTTTGTTGAGGCATTCAGAAGTGTGCTTGCTCATGTACAGCAGATTATTACCCTAATGTCATAAACTGGTGACATTTTCTTTCAGTATTTTCTAGTAGAAAGCAGACTTCATGGTTTTAAAAATCGTAATCTTTTCAAAGCAGCACTTTCAACTTACTCACGTTACCTTTGTCTAATATTAAAATTTGTTCAACAATCTTAAATGTTTATGTGTAATGTAAAAAAAAAGCAAAAACAAGAAAGCTGTCCAGCATAAGGAGCTGTGAAAAGCAGCTCCACAGAAGGATGGGGCATTAGGCTGCTCTAGTAGTACATGTCTGAAAGCCTGTGCTTACCCCATATTCACGCAGCTCTTTAACAAGTCACTGGAGCTGTCTGACGTTCCCTCCTACTTGAGATTCTCCACCATTATCCGGTCGCAAAGAAACACACCATCATGGGGTTAAACCACTATGGACTGGGGTTAAACCACTATGGACTATCCCTGACGTTCTTTGAGCAACTGGTGTTGAAGCATCAAAAAGACAGCATAGGCCTTCTGCAAACTGGTCTGCAGATGATGTAGTCATATGTGGTCTACTATTCCTCCTGCATCAATTTGACCACAGAGAGATGTACACCAGGATCCTGTTTGTGGACTTCAGTGCGACCTTTAATACCATCAATCCACACATCATCCACCAGATACTCACCAAGGAGTGCATTCTCTCCTCGCTCCTCTTCTCTCTTTACACAAATGTCTGGACATCTGTGTGCCCGTCTGTGAAACTCCTGAAGTTTGCAGATGACACATCTGTCATCAGTCTGATCAAGGACAGTGATGAGTCTGCACATAGACAGCAAATTAATCAGCAAGGCCACTGGCCCAGTAGCAACCGCCTGGAGTGCAATCTACTCAAGACTGTGGAGATGACATCGGGTATCTAGAGAACACACCACACACCACGTCCCCCCCTCACCATCCTCAACAACATCGTGTCTGCTGGGGATCACTTCCAATCCTAGGAACCCCTTTTATCTGAGCTAGTCCTCACATAGCTAGTCCTCACTGTTCGGATTATTTATTTATTTCAATTAGGACAATGCACATTCATCAACATGTCAGCATAAAGCATCAATGTAAATATGCCAGAATTAGCACAACAGCTAATTTGCATCCGCTGTCCTAAGGCAGGTAAGAACAGTGAACATTAAACAAGACACTAAGGGAGAGAACAGAGTGGACACAAAAGGATAAGATGCCAATAACATACAATCACAATAAAATAATTTTAGCATGCCCATGGAAACAGATCAATTTACCTGTGAACACATGTCTGTTTAGTTTTCAACCAATGTTTCAAGGAGAATTTAAAACTTTTGTAGGTTGCACAACACCTAACATGAGCTGGCAGTGTGTTCCATAACTGTGCTCCTCTGATGGATGCAACCTTTTGGCCAAATTTGGTCCTACGCTGCTGAACATTACAGTCTCTTCTGGTTAAAGCTCTGGTGTTTATTCTACTAATGTTTTTTTCTGAAGGCCCGGCAGAGACTGTACTTCCTGCGGCAACTGAAGTAATAAAGCCTTTCACAGCTGCTGGTAATCTTCTACTCTGCCATGGATCATTCTGTGTTCTTCTATCACTGAGTGGTTTGGCTCATCCACGAAACAGGGCAGGTCCAAACTATAACAAACAAGTCTGCAGGGGGGATCATCGGGGCTGACCGTCACTCCATATATGCACAGGTCTAGGGTCAGACAAAGGGAGGCTGACCCCATACATCCTGCAAACGAACTGTTTAAACTTTTACCTTTAGGTTGTCACTACAGAGCATCATCTACAAAAACCAGCCACCACAGAGACAGCTTCTTCTCCCGACCTGCTAAATGATGTACATCTAATGAACATCTCACAGCCCGAGTAGTGAGCAGATCATGTAATGCTCATCAGATCTGTCTTGAAAAGTGGACCTAAAGGTGGCTTTGTGGTTATTGTGGACCTATCGTCTGAAAAGGCTCATCAGTTGCAGGTAAGGTAATACTCACTCAATACCTTACCACTAGTAGCACATACTGTCCCCAGGTGACCATTGCAAAAAAGATTTTCACATTATTGGTATGCAATGAAAATATGCATAACCTTCTAAAATTAACATTGATATAGATAACTTTGAGCTCCTGACAATAACTTTATTAATGACTAATTGTTCTGAATTCTACCTGCTAAGATCTGTTGTCCACAATCCGTTTGAGAGAAGATATTTTAAAAGAAAAGGAGTCAACTCCCCAATCAACCCTATTTTTGAAGTCAGTAAATTCAAGGCTTGTAATTACATTTTTCATTTCAATTGTATTTATATAGCGCCAATTCACAATACATGTCAGCTCAAGGCAGAGACAAGTCAAATTCAATCAAATCATCGAGACAGATTGGTCAAAAAGTTTCCTGAGGAAACCTAGCAGATTGCATCGAGTCTTGACAAGCAGCATTAACTCCTCCTGAAAGAGCGTAGAGCCAAAGTGGACAGTCGACTGCATTGTCAATGGCTTTGCAGCAATCCCTCATACTGAGCATGCATGTAGTGACTGTGTATGGTTGTAACAGGGAGATGACAGGAAGATGACACAGGCCCGACTAGCTGAATGCAGTCATGATATGATAATATTGTTTTTTTCCAAATATCTTTTAAAACTTGAATGAATCTAACTTTACTCCCAGTGGCTATGAAACTTAAGAAGGCAATGACACACATGGTTGACCAGTCTTAACAGGAACACAGAATATCACTTTGCAGCTAAATGACAGATTTAAGTTTGTGATAAAAAGTGATTGGCATGCATAATCTATGATAATTGTTTGCTCATAATAGATTGCTTTTGTTGGCTTTTGGGCCAGATACAGAAGTCATCGGGTATTGGTAGGATATTTTGCCTTCTTGAATAATTTTCTTAAAGAGGATCTGAGGATAGCAACCATTTAAGATGACATATCAACATAAGTACCAAGTGAGCTGGTGGATTGCATGTTGGATTGCAAGAGCACCAATTTTGTTGCCATTCAAACTGGTGAGAGGACTGACATTTTCGTCTGCCATCAACTGGTGCTTATGCTGTAGTACATTCACAACAAGTGCAAGCACTGAGGGTTCTTTTTTTAAGGTCATTAACATCCAGAACACATCTCAAAACACTGTCGCCCCAGTGCTCATAGAAAGGCTGAACACCATCCTACCAAACAGACAGATAGCCAGGCTTATATAGGGTTACTATAATGAGAGGTTCCAGAGGCAGCACGCAGCGCAGAATCATGGATGAGTAAGAATCCACTCAGGAGGTTCACTAATAAACACACATGTTCCCAGGCTTGGTGGATTTTTCTCCAGCTCATCAAAGCTGACACACAGGTGATTGTACATAGATTGCCTACAGCCTTGTCAAGACAGAGGAAGTAGGAGTAAAGAAATTACCTTCTAAATTGTTTTTGCATTGTTATATATTATGTTCTGTCAAAAGTCTGAATTTTTAATAATGTTTAGATGAGGCAGTGATTAAGATTCATGTTTATTCAACATTATCACATCTAAATATGATTAAGATGGACTTATTATTCAGTGAGCAGGAGAAAAACAAACAAGTGTGGTCTTCGATAAAGTTTTTCTCCAGGGTGTTACAGATAAGGCTTGTATAAAGACTAGTTTGTTTAAACAAACACACATCAAAGCTTGTCTTATTGTAGTATTTGAGCATCATGGTACTCATTGCATTTCATATTTTTTTCCTTTTTAAAAGTTAAGTATGAAACAGTAAAGTTAATAGATAATAAAGATAAATTCATGCCGAGGTTTGCCTTGCAGATGAAGAGAGAATTTTCTCTTTAAATGAAGTACTTGCTTTTGCACATATTCATGTTTTGCTTCAGCTTGTTAAGTGTACTGGGTACAAGGCTATGCTAGATTTTAAATTAAATATCTGTTAGGCTGAATGTTAATATAATAATAAATCAGCCAGTTCAAATATCTTAATTTTGTTGCCACTTCTTTAAATCCATATATTACCTAACATAATGATGTAGGCCTACTATGAGCTTTACTGGTGCAAATTACTATTAGTGGTACAATAAATCATGAATTGCTCCAGAATAACTAATGTGTTATTCTGGAGCAATTCATGGAGCAACTAACTTTTTTGTTGTTCCGCATCTGGTACGTATGCCATGAAAAAAAACTAACCTGAAGGTTTGAAGAACCCTTGCATGACCTTTTAGAATAAGTTGGGAATTTTAAAACCCAATAGTGCTTTGTTTGATATATATGCAAAATTTTTTACTGGATATTGTTTTAGAATTACTATTTCAAATTCAGTGGACACAGAAGTGGAAAGGTAAAATAAAAAGAAAGGAAGAGAGAAAGATGAGGCAAATTATTAAAAGGGAGAAAAGGTGACAAAAATAGAGCAGAGGAAAAAGAGGGGGCAAGAACACATCCTCAGAGTCTGCTTCTACACCTGGAGAAAGAGATATAAAAAGAACAGCAAAACCAACCAAAAAGGTATCACAGAAACAACCAACACCTTTGGTAACGTCACTGAAAAATATGCAGCATTGTTTAATACAAGATTTATTTACTGACAGCCAAAGGCAATTATATACTGCAAAAAGGGTACTGAAAGTAACATTTTCTTGAGAAATTTAGTCTATTAGCCCTTGATCTTAGCAGTTAAATAAGATTGTCTGCCAATGGAATAAGATTTTCTACACTTAAAATATGAACAATTCATCTTATTTCAAGTGCAGTATGTCTAATCATCTTATTTTAGGGGTAAAAATACACATGAATAGATGCTGTACACACACTTGCACTCACCACATACATCCTATGCTCCCCGGTCCATGTATCAATACCACAGAGGGGCATTCAGCCCCCAGACCTGGGAGGTAAACCCCCTCAATAGGATGAGGGAGAGCAGATTGCCCGAGCAACAAGCTGAGACCAGTGTAGAGGACCGCCCCAACCTGGGCAACCCCCAGTCCATACCCCAGCCTCAACTCCACACCTCGGTCATTGCCCCGATGAACCCCGAGCCCACTCATCTGGAGGTGCAGTCAACACAATCCGAACAAGCTAGCCAACCAGAGCCCACCGCATTAACCTGAAGGTGCCTACACCAATTGGTCACGCCTCACCCATACGGCACGAAGGCCTCCCAAACAAGACCGTCCGTTCGCATGCCAACCAACCCAACCCTCCCTGCCAGAACCCCACACCCTATTTCTGGGGAGAGCAGAAGCGCCAGCCCCAGCCAATCCATAGGCCCCAACACCCAACCCCCCAGCCCAGACCCTGGCTTGATGGCCCACTCCTCCTCCAGGCTTCTAACTCTGGATGGCAATTGGAGAACAAAAGTGTGAAAAGACCCCAAGCCTGCCTGTGCCTGTTCAAATGTGCTGTTGAATGTTCTTAAGTGCATTTAAAACTGGGAGCGCCATAGAGGGCTGGGTGAGGTGCAGCCTACCTCACATCTGGAAAGCAGCTGGTGCCATTGTGCCCCCGTTATCAGTAAGATTATTGAAAAAGCTGTGTTTCAACAATCAAATTCCTTGACAAGGACCAGCTGCTTTGACGTTATCCAATCAAGTTTCTGTGCTCACCACAGTAGCAAGACAGTTGATGACTCCATTATTTTAGAGCACATGGAAAACTGTGTCAGCCTTTATGGTACAGCACTCGACTGAATTAAATCCTACTGAAAGCACAGAAAGGGGCTGCAGTGGGTAGCGCTGGTGCCTTGCAGCAAGAAGGTCCTAGGTTCAAGTCTGACCATGGGTCTTTATTGCATGTTCTCCCTGTGCATGTGTGGGTTCTCTCTGGGTACTCCGGCTTCCTCTCACAGTCCAAAAACATGACTGTTAGGTTAATTGGCCTCTCTAAATTCTCCTCAGGTGTAGTTGTGTGCGTGGATGGTTGTTTGTCCTGTTTGTCTCTGTGTTGCCCTGCGATAGACTGGCGACCTGTCCAGTGTGTACCCCGCCTCTCGCCCATTGGCAGCTGGAGACAGGTACCAGCACCCCCACGACCCCATGAGGGATAAGTGTGACAGAAAATGGATGGATGGATGGATGGATGGATGAAAGCACACAGACCTTTTCTATTAGCAGGTAACTTTACATCAGAGACCATCAAAATCACATGCAGAGTTCCCTAAGGGTCAACCGTGGACCACCTTCTATTTAATATCTATACAAGCTCCCTTTAGCTCATATAATACAAAAACAACATAAACTGACAATAACTATACAGACGACACAGCTCTACATCACAATGTCACCAGGGCCCCATTTCAGAAAGCTGGGTTAATGGATATTTAGAGTAATTTCTGGGGTAAATTCCTGCATACCCTGGCCTGTTTCAGAAAGCTCAGAAGTCTTTACCCTGAGTCAAATGATAAATTACTCCATGAAACAACCCTGGAACCAAGCAGAGTTGTTTGGCCTGAGTTATTCCTACTTTTTATCTGAGATTTGCACAAGGATGTGTTGGAAAAGGCATGTCCTTTTCTGGAGGAGCCTGTATGCTGCAGTGCAAATACTCTACAGAAATCTCTGACAGGAGCAGCTGATCAGACCATGAACAAATGTTTTATGATTTCTGGATTAATATATTTTCAAGCGTTACTGTTTTTCACCACTGTCAGTGATTCATCTTAATATTCTTAGCCTACTCCATCGCTCTTCTAACACAACCAGGGTACACTCTCGGTTCTGAAAAATGTCTTTGTGCTGCACTTGATTTTTATACCAACAGCATGTTTTTAATAACGTAGGTGATGCAGAAAATCTTTCAGAGGCAACTGTATGTGCCACTTTCAGGAATGTAACTGTTGCACTCAGTTATAGTAGAGTTTAAAGGTGTTCTAAAGTCAGAGAGCTACAAGATTAATTTAAGAATTACACAGAACGAAAATAATAATTAGAAGAAATCAGTGCATGGATGTGCCAGAATTTAAGAGTTGAATTAAAACAAAACTGAAGTAATCATTTTTGGACCAATGGGCGAGTATTAGGGGAGCATTAGTCCAAAAAACATTTCCAGGATTAAAGAACTAATACCCCAACGAGATCTAGATAAACTCATTGATGTGTTTATTTTTAGTCACATTGATTACTGTCAAGTTCTATGTGCTCTTTTAGCTCTTGCCTAACTTGAAATTTAAACAAAGGTACGCTGGGAGAACTCATTATCACCTTACTTGATTTTGTTAACCTCTTGTAGAGTGAGCAGGTTGAAAACCTTGAACAGCAAAAGGTGTGAATTAAACATCAAAACCAAAATTACGACATCCAAGAATATGGAACTGTTACTAAACAATTTGACAAAAAAAATACCTTTAGTAAAGTTGTTAAATTTAAAAAGTTAAACATTTCTCCTCAGCATGTTGGTGTCAAAATAACAAACATTCACACTGTGTGCCATTTTAACTGAAAAGCATGCTATTTTAGTTTTAGCACTGGCAATGAATTACTCATGCAACCAAACATTTTAAATGCCTTTTTAACCATTTAAATAAGACACTTATATTAATAAATCAAATTTACCAAAAGTACATGCTCATGAACATTAAGCTCACCAGTGGTGTCTTTTGCAGAAGCATATAGTTTATTGTCTGTCTTCTCAACTTTACTGAGTGACGCTGCACTGAGCAGTGACCAGCTGAAAGTCATTAGCCTTCTCCTCCTGAGCTTCTAGAGAAAGTAGTAGAATCAGAGGGCTTGATGTGGGGCAGAGCACACTGCAGCCTGGTGGGACACTGAAACTCTTCTTTAATCTCACAATTACTGTTACTAATCTATCAGAGAGCTGCAGTTGAACCTGAGTGCTGCTGCCTGTTTCCTCACTAAGACTAAACAAGGAGAACACATCACTCCAATTCTAAAGTCCTTCCACTGGCTTCCTGTATCATAAAGAATATAATTTAAAATTATTCTGTTAGTCTACAAATATTGAATGGCTTAGCACCAAAATACATCACAGACTTGTTGTCAACCATCCAGACTATTCAGGTTTTCCGGCTCAAGTTTACTCCACATATCCTGAACCAGGCATGGAGAATCCGCATTGAGTTCTTATTAGAGTTGCACCGATACCGATACCAGTATCGGCCGGGGCGCCGATAGTGCGCTAAAATGGTGGTATTGGCGAGTACCAACAAATAGGGCACAGATACCATTTTGATGTTTGTATGTCACTTGAATGCAGCCTTCTCTCTCCCGACACTCACTAGTTCTACTGGATTCACTTTGTATTAGTCTTTTTCCTGCTTTAATAAGGTAGCAGCTTGACAAAGCCATGATAGCAATTATTTTACATCCAAGTAGTATGCAGTTCTTCATATATACACACACACATCAATTTCAAAGTAATGGTATCGGTATGGAATCGGTATCGGCCGATACTGCACAGCCAGGTATCGGGTATCGGTATCGGGGCCAAAAAATGGCATCGGTGCAACACTAGTTCTTATGCTCCTCTTATCTGAAACAAACTCCCAGAAGACTGTAAAATTGCTGTGACCTCGAGTTCCTTTAAATCAAGGTTAAAAATATTTTTTTTTAGAGTTGCCTTCAAATGCTAATGTTCAATTTAAACTGTCGTAGTTCACTGATGATTAGATTGTTTGTAGTCCAATTTATCTTGACCTACTGCTACTATTCCACTGCTATTTACTTTCCTCTGTATGTTTTCTTTTCTGATGCTGGACACAGGTACCTGAAGGACATATGAGTTAAAGGCTGTCCAAAATTGGCTCAGCAATCTGAAGCTTCTTTCCTACCCACAATAGAGTTCTTACTGTTAACCTCGTGAAAGATGCAAGGAACAGGAGCTAGGCAATATAATTAGAACACTTAGGATGCAGCCAGAGTCCTGTTGACTCCTAATTTGTGCTCCAGTGGGTGATGGGAGTCAAACTGGAAGTACTAGTATGTGTGGGCGGGTTTGCTGTACACGGAACTTTCTAGCCAGTTGGTTGGTTATAACTTGGTTGTTAGGCTGATGGTCCTTTTTTGCATTCAAGTGATGTTAAACTTGCTGATCCACTATGCAAAGATACTGCTTATAAGGTTGAGTTTAGCTTTACCCACTCAGATTTTAGAAGCCTCTTTCAACAAAGAAGAACCTGTCCAGAGGACCTACTCAACCGTTTGTATGCTTCTGAAGTATGATTTTATGATGAGAGAAGACAGGGTTGAGCCATTTAGTCATGACAAGATTAATGCTTGCATGAGTCAATGTGAAGCTTTCAAACCTAGCAACACTTTACAAAGTGGTGGTAGTTTCATGGTTAGTTTCACTGTCAGTGGTACTGGTGCTATGTATGATACATATTAAATCCTGGAATTTAAGCTATGCCAGCTCCAATTTTTTTAACTTTATACTAAAACAACTAGTCTGCAAACACTTTTAGAACACTGGTTTTGAAATGGATAACACAGGCTAATTAGCTAAAGATCATGCTACATGTGCCAGGAAACCAACCAGCTTGAAATAAGTCGATCAATTTTGGTAAGTGGATGGGTTCTGAGATATCTAACAGGATCATCTTAAGACTTTTGAAGGCAACAAAAAGTGTAGCTTCTTTGGTACTTCCTAGGTGGCTGTTTATTCAAACCTATTTTTGGGAATTTGTGTATGTTTTTGGTCATGCAAATATAATTATGACTATGTAGGAGTTAAATTCAAACCTGTGAACCCAATTCTTGTTTTAAAAAGTTATATAAATATTGTATTTTTTTGTAATTCTTGAGAATTGAATGCTCCAAATTCATCACTGAAAGCCCCCAATTGTTATCACATGACATCACTATGCTGATGATTAGATTCTGACATGGTCTACATCCTAACAGCCACCTAGATACCACTCTACCTTCTGTGTCTTGAAATCTTACCTTATACAACCACTTTCCCGTCAGTGTATATGTTTAGATCCTGGGTGGTCTATTGACCATAATTTATTTTGTGCTAATAAATGTCAACCACGCAAGGACTAGTTAGCATTGCTCGCCCCCCTCACTTCCCCAGTGCTGGGATTCTGACACATAACAAACAGCTGCACCATGGGGGATGCAGCAAACTGATACATCATGGGAGCAATAGTCTGCTCGCTCCCAGTGCTTCTCTATATTCTGCTTTCATCCACTCTTCAGACACCTTGCTTCTCCATCGTTCACGCAATTCTCATAATTTGTATTTGTCTGTGTTTGCGGCACGCCTTTGAAGGCCCTGATGTGTCTCGGCTGCAAAACAATAAAAAGCATCAGCAACGAGTGTTAAGCAACCAGAAAGGTTCAAAGAAAACATCAGTTATACCTAATTTGCTAGACTGTTTGTGAGTGCCACAAGGTAACGCGCCATTCCGCCACTGAAAGAGTGCTGCTGTCCAATTACCTGGATGAAGAAGAATGCATTGGCATTTCAACAGGTAACACTTGCATGAGAGCAACAATTAAAAATGAAAAGAAGCAAAGTCCTGTTTTATGCTGTCTAGTTTTATTTTCAGCCATGAACAAAATGCACGGTGTCCTAAAAACCTGCTTATGTATGGGTCTCTACACATAAAGTGCTGTCTCACTTTCTGTGAAACAGACAGAATTAGGCCAAAAAAATGCCCCAGGAAGTCTGATTAAACACTCTAATATTAGCAAAAACAGTAAAAACAATGAGGTTAATAGATATTTAGCGTTCCAGCTTAATTACCAGCCTGCAGCGTTCTGGGACTGCCATTGTACAAAGAGCGGATTTGCAGTGTATTGCTTCGAAAGGCCTCCGGCTCCATTAGGTTAATCTCTTCTACTCCAGTTGAAGACAACACGCATTTAATCAGATGTTAAAGTTTCACCCCTCTGAATAAAACCCAAATGAAAGTAGTCATCATGTGAAATTGTTTTGTGAAGTGAAAGGCTGAAAATCTAAAAAACACAGGAGTAGCCTATTGCAGCGGCAGGGTGCCACCACTTTTTACAATCAGTGGCGGAATCACACACCAAAAGTCTAGCGAAATCGCCGCAAGTCGCTCCTGAAATGTTTATTGTTTTGAGATGTGTGATTGCTCGACTGTAAATCACGTTGTTCATGACTTGAATAAAAACAAACCAAAATTTAAAAAAAAGTAATTTTGCTCACCAGAAAGTCAGTCCAATTGCCAGAAGTCTGTTCCAGCCGGAAGTTGGGACCTACTTCCCGAAGTGGTATTACATCCACTGACCTTAGGTTTACGTTTCTCATGCACCAATGTTAGGGTTGGCTCTCAGGGGAAGGAATACACTGCAGGTATTACATTAGGTTTAGGTATTAAATTCATTGAACTTAGGTTTAGGTTTCCTTACCTTTCTCTTGGTCTCCACATATAATATCCAAAGCTTCCTATGTGTACTTCTGTCATTGATTGTTAAAATGGCGCTGCCCTGTGCCTGCAGTAGGGTGCCTCTTGAAAAGCAAGGAAAATCTGGAGTTCTAAACAAATTCTATATATGTACTGTTTTACAGTAGAGCCGCATTCACCCAGTCAGACTTACTCATTGGTGCACAGATCAGTGGGAGGGTAGGAAACTGAGATCAAACCTACAACATTCTGATAGCAAAACAAGTACCTTTCCCATTGAGCCACCGCCTCGCCTACATGGTAACGTCTGTTCCATTAAAATTTAACTTACTTGTCAACTTTTTTCATGTTACAATACAAACTTCAAATATATTTGATTGAGATTTGATGTAGTAACAAAAACACAAAGTAGTGCCCAGTTTGAAAAAAAAAGATAAAAGAATGATACATAGTTTTCAAAGGTTTTCACACCTATTTATTCTGATAACCCTAAATATAGTGCAGTGCAATTAATCGCCTTCAGACGTTACCCAATAAGCAAAGCAAATCTTTGTATTACTGTTGTGCAAATGCCTTAGAAGTTTTTTTTAGCAGACATTAGTGAACAAACAGCATCATAAAGAACAAGGAACACACCAGACAGGTTAGGGATAAAACTCTGGAGAATTTTAAAGCAGGATGGTTTTATAAAAACCATTTGAAGGAAAGCCTACACATGCATGGCCATCCACCTTGTTCAATTTCTGGAGGAGTTGCACATATACGCAGCTCAGGTGGGATAGTCTGTTGACAGGTCAGCTAATATTTGTGCACTCACAAATCTGGTCTTCATGGAAGGGTTGCAAGAAAAAAAAAACTTTGCTGAAAGAAAGCCAATACGATTGCCACAAGTCATGATGAGGATAAAAAGGTGCTCTGGTCAAACAAGAACAAAACAGAACGTTTTGCCCTCTAGACAAAATTGGGTGACACAGAAGAATGTACCTCACAATAAAACATGGTGGTTGGGCAGTGTTTTTTTTAAGCAGGTGGAGAGAAACTGGTCAGATTTGAACGGTATTTAGATGGTGCTAAATACAAGGCATTTCTGGGCAATAAAATGTTTAAGGCTGCAACAAACTATAAAAATAGGGTTATGGTTCACTGTCAAACAGGACAGAAACCCTAAAAACACAGCCTGAGCTACAATCTCATGGTTTTGAGCAGCATATTTATGTGTCAGATTGATCGAATCCAGGTCCAGGCCTAAATCCAATTGAGAATCTCCGGCAGGTCTTAAAGATTGATGTTGATAATGAAAAGCTGGTGGACAAACACCCAAAATGAGTTGAAACTGTTATTACAACAAAAACGATGTTTCACCAAGTATTGACTTAGGATGGATGATAAAAAGGTGACCACACTTTTCAGATTTTTTTTGTATTATTTTCCTTCTACTTCACAAATATATGTTAGTTAGTTTATATAAAATCACACTGTTTGTGCTTCCAGCCAGGACAGTCTGGAGAAATACCAAAACCATTCCAATTTGATTTGGTTTAGTTCATTTTCACAATGCAATGTGAAAGAGGACCAAATTACTTGGATGATGCCATGCAGTTAAAAGAGCTGCATGCATGGGATGTCTAGCCTTGTCAGCCAGACTGACCTACGGTGTATGCACTGCTTATCAATCTGGTAAGGAGCTGATAGTCCCATCTTTGAAATCGAGCTCTAACAGGTTAGAACCGATCAAATAACTATGGATGTGACGCAAAAAAAAAAAAAAAAACAGCCAGTAAAACATGTCATGCCATAGAGGAAACTCTCCAGAGAACGATTTTTGCCCCCATTGTCTAAAAAAATGTAAATGTAATATAAATGTTGTACTCACATGTGCTCTCTTAATTTTACAAGGCACCAAGCAACAAAATTATCCGTTTGTGTCTTGACTGTTATGGTTACAGAAAAGCCCTGTTGCATTGTGGGTAACTCTGCGGGTGAGAGTGACGCATCGTAAAGTCCCGCCTCCCGCGCTGTGATTGGTTCGGTCTGTTTTAGGCTGGAGCATATGGAGCATTACCAGACTGACTCTTGCCCCATGTAAGTCAGTCTGGCTGGCCATGCCATTAAATGTGTTGTTGTCGGACTTGAACTAAATCCCCTCCTCAACTAGCTAGGGTTCCAAAGAGCTCTGAACTCTGCGTATTACCCTGAATAGAGTTCCTGTGAGACCTTTTTAGCTAGATAAGTAGGAGACGTCCGATCTACTAACCACCTCCCTCCTAGGGCCCCACCCTTTTTCAGTAGACAATAGGGTGTTTTCACTGACGTCACTGGCCAACTTCCGGTCCGCCATATTGGGTGGCACACTTCCTTATCTCTAGTTGTCTTACACGTATTATAGTATCGCGAATGGATAAGTACGCCAGCACGCTAGAGCGACCAGATAAGGACGTATATCTGAGGAAATGTTCCGTGATCGACCATATGGACCCCTATGCCCTCCACGGTGCCTTGTTTAGCCGTAATCCAGATGCATTACCTGGTGTTCGGTGAAAACCCTCTGCACACTCTTGAGGAAATGAGAGCTTACAAGGGTCTAGAGGCTCACAACCAGTTCACATCTGGTTATGTACATCAAGGAAATCGCCATCATACGTGGACGGGTGAGTTTTAATAAGATGGTAAAAATGTAAACAATCCGACGCAAATGTGTCGCATGCTTCTGCGGTGGCTGGCGGCCGGCGGCGGGCGGTGCGCGAAGGCGCTTGGCTGCAAGGCCGATCGACGCCGCTCGCGGCTTTAATTATTTAAGCAGAACAATGACCAGTGCAAAATTAAGTTGTATTTACCGTATTGGCGCCGGTAGGAGCTGCAGATCATAAAGCCAGCAAACAGTGGGAACACAGTAACTCGTTCAAAGGTAAGCTGCGATCAGACGGGCTCTGGCCCATGCTAGTTTAGTAGCTGCTAACCGTTAGCGCTAACAACCACTCGCGCATGTAATGTACTTTTAACTTGCTGCTATGTGTTTCAAACGTTTAGAACACACTCTCATTGACATCGGGATACTGTGGAAAGTTATGTTCGGTCGACTTGCAGCCGCTATCCAAGCGAGCCGACGATCTCTTTGTTATCTCTGTAACTCGTTCAAAGGTAAGCTGTGCTCAGACGGGCTCTGGCTCATGCTAACCGTTAGCGCTAACAACCACTCGCGCATGTAATGTACTTTTAACTAGCTGCTATGTGTTTCAAACGTTTAGAAACACACTCTCATTGACATCGGGATACTGTGGAAAGTTATGTTCGGTCGACTTACAACCGCGATCCAAGCGAGCCGACGACTCTTTGTTATCGCTAACAGTTGTTCTCCGTGGTTTGCGCCTCCAGGCAGGAAAGCGGTGGAAAATTAATCTGTTTCTATGTTTTTCCCATGGCGATCATGTGTTGCGCTGTTACAGCCCACAATACAGCAACGGTTTACCATGGTTGAAATCAAGTTAAGGTGAAATTAATCAAATTAAAACACGGCTGAGAGAGGGAGTACAGTATGCGGTAGTAATAGGCAGTAGAGGCGGCGGAGGCAGTCAACATGACAGCCGCGGAAAGTAATAAGTCATAACGCCCAAGCCCTATTATTAATATATTCTTCTTATATGTTTTAAATACTTAACAGTTAATTACCTGTGACAAAGTGAGCACCGCAGACTCTGGCGTATTCCAGCTTAACACCGTCCAAATCGGACCTGGATATCAGCCATAGGTGACGGCGTTGTTCAGACAGCAGTTTTTTTTTTCACACTGATTCACTATTACGGCTGGTAGGCGATAGAAAGAGCGTTGATCTCCACCTCCACAGGCCGTGCAACCAACCATTAAACACGTTTTCCCCATTGTTCACTTCCAATACTGCCTAAGGCGTCATACAATGCAGGTCAACGGTGCGAAACGACTGCCACCCAATATGGCGGACGCGCTGAGTAGTCACGTGAGCGTGACGTCAGCTGAAAACCCTCCATTTGGGCAACCTAGTAGCTTGAGGTCACTTATTTCCTGTCCACCCCCTTTAGTTAATGTTGGTTCCTACTCTTATACAACGTCACTTGTCTTTGGATTGGATACGTTTTAGTGACTCATGAGTCCCAAAAGTGTTGCTTATTAAGTTTGACTACATGCAACCTTTAAAGACCTCCTAAATAGTTTTAGAACCATGCACCATGTATGTTTCATTTTTATTTTCTGTATGTAATGATTCATAATGTCCGTTCATGCTTTATAATAAACAGAGTGTTTGCGGAACGTCTCCTCGTGTTTCTTTCTGCATGTTATACATATACACACATATAGTTTCCATCTTAAATTAAGAGTCTCCTTATGTTGTCAAAAATGTTCATTAAATTATATCAATTTTGTACATCATTAGTTTGAAAGTAACTATAGAGCAGGCATTAAATAACCCCAATGACAAACCGTTGGGGTTATAAAGCACTCGGTGTCACGAAGCTTGCCAGCTTCGTGACACCGAGTGGCAGTCGGCTGGCAAATGTGCCACAAGCTTTTATTGGAAATAATATCAATATAACATGATTTTTTGAAAGTCATTACAGCCACCTTCGTTGCAGGTGCATGCCAGTGAAGGTGCCGTCGGAAGTACCACTACTACTAACACTACTAACTGCCGCTACCGCAAACTGAGCTCGACCCTGCTGGGATTTTGCTTGTGTGATAAAATTTCAATGAGAGAGATAATTTTTCTCCTCATAATTGTTTTATCTTGAAAAAATACTAATAATAATGACATTAAGTATGAAAATGAGACATTTTATGTTGAAAATGGTTTAAATTGAATTTGAAACATATTTATTCTGTATCCCAACTGGTAAATCCAAACAGTCAGGAGTTATCAGACACTAAATTTATGTAACTTTTTCAATTTCCTTTTCCACCCAAAGAATATGCTTTTGTTTTTGATGCAATCCACACTTGTGCTTTGAAACTTCTGTCATTTCTACCTCAAAGTCAGGAACACTCTGCTCCCTCCTTTGATCCAAGTACCATTTATATATATATATTGATTATGACTGTCCTTTTATTCATAAAAACAAAAAAAACAAAACCATAACACATATTATTTTAAGAGATGTTGTCCTTTCACCATCTTGTGTATTTTTCAGCTTCGGCATCTTTTGAAAAAAAAAAAAAAAAAAAAGTGAATAAATAATAAGGTAAGAGAGACTTCCATGGAAATTATTCATAACACTATCCAGTTAAAACATTTCTGAAAATCTATCTATCTATCTATCTATCTATCTATCTATCTATCTCTCTCTCTCTCTCTCTGTCTCTCTCTCTCTCTCTCTCTCTCTCTCTCTCTCTCTCTCTCTCTCTCTCCTCTCTCTCTCTCTTATCTCTATATATATATATATATATATATATATATATATATATATATATATATATATATATATATATATATATATATATATATAGATAGATAGATAGATAGATAGATATAGATATATATCTATATCTATATATCTATCTATATATATGTGTGTGTGTGTGTGTGTATAAATTGTTCAATGATAATTCAATACCACACACATGGATCATGGAATTCCTGAAGCTGTACAAAGTCAACAGCACTCTGAGAGCCTTCATTGCAAACTCTGTGAGGCTGTGGAAAACCACCCTTGAGGCCAACTTCAAGCTAATTGCACAAATCTCCATCAAATATGGAATATGCCAAGGAGATGCTCTGTCCCATCTGCTGTTCTGCATAGGCTTGAACCCCCTCAGCCAAATAATCAACAAGTCTGGCTATGGATACTGACTCAGAAATGAGACCTCTATCTGTACCTCCTGTACATGGATGACATAAAGCTGTACGCTAAGAGTGAACGAGTCATTGACTCGCTGATCCACACCACCAGGATCTACAGCAGGGAGATAGGACTGTCATTCGGCCTGGAGAAATGTGGCCGGGTGGTGACAAATCAGAATCACAATCACTTTAATAATCCCAGAGGGAAATTGCTGTTTCGGTACCATCACCAAAGAGAGGGGAAGGTAATCCACACAGAGGGGATTGCACTCCTAGAGGGAAAATAGCAGATGTTGAAGAGAGCTATAAGTACCTTGGAATATCACAAGAAAATGGCAAACACAAAGAGGCCACAAGGAAACAGCAACAACCAAATACCTGCAACACGTAAGGCAAGTTCCCAAGTCAGCGCAATGGCAAGACCAAGATCCAGACAATCAACTGCTATGCCTTGTCAGTAATCAGATAACCTGCAGGAATAATAAGTATCCAGTATCCACAGGCTATACAAAGTGCAAATAAGGAGGCAGAGGACTAGTGAGCATCAGAACCATAATTGAAGATGAAACATCCAAGCTCCAGAAATATAACAGGAAGATGGCCCCAAGGGATGAAGCGCTCAGTGAATGTCTCAGACAATGGAAGCTGGAAGATAAGCAACTTTTTTTTCTCGTAGGAAGAAAAAACCCTGCTTGTGATGTACCACCAACAGATAGCTGAAGTGGCTGATATGACCAAATCCTACCAATGGTCAGAGATGGCTGGACTGAAGGACGGCACTGAAGCACTGATCATGGCAGCACTGGAGCAGGCCTTGAGCACCAGAGCAGTAAAGGCCCAGCTCTACCATACCAGGCAAGATCCCAGGTGCAGGCTATGCAAAGAGGCCCCAGAAACCATCCAGCATCTCACAGCAGGGTGTAAGATACAAGCAGGGTAGGAAACTTAAAGCCATAACAGTTTTTGTTATTAACAATAACAACCTGCAGAAAGAAAATAACTTTTTTTTTTACATATATTACTAAAAAAAGGAATTTAAATTGAATGTAAAAAAAAAGTACTGATTCAAGAAGGATTCTTAAATGATTTAAAAATATGTATGATTTTCCATCAATTTTACATAGTCACAATTCTTTGTGTTGGTTTATTCCTGAAAATCCAACTAAAATACATTGAATTCGGTTGCTGTCACATAAAACAAATATTAAATAAATTAAATTGGTACAAAGTGTTTTGTAAGACGCTTCCTGCTGCAAATGTTCCATTCAGCTTTACTAAAACAAACCTTCCTTGTAGAGCGGCACCTGAGCAGTCTACCGCAGCATGTTCGAGCACATTATCTTGTATATCATTCTGAAGCAAGGCTCCGGAAGCACCATGAATGATTAAAATTCCCTCAAAGGTGCCCGTACAATGAAGAAACTGTGCCAAAGTTTTGGCTTGCACTGGCAGGGGCAGTTAGGGGTAAATAAGGATGCAGTACCCCTAAGACTTTTTGGATATTTGACCATCTGTAGTGAGCTACCCAGATGGGCGTCCTTTCCCTGGAGGAAAATGTAGTAGCGCTTGTAAATTACTACCGCAAATGAGTAAACAACCAGCCGAAATGGCTCTCTATGAAGGAAGTGTAATGCATTTTTGTATGCTGTGCCGTTAAAAGGAGTATAGTCGAGAAAAAAAAAGAAATGAACACAATAACATACTCAATGTGAAGAATCCTTTACAGGTTTCTGTGTGAGAACAAAAGGAGATCCCATGATGAGTGGCCTATTAGTTAACAAAACATGATGGATGATGCTCTCCATGCAAGAAAGAATGTGGAGTGGGTTCTGGTGATCTGTGCGGCTCATAAAGTGCCCCTAAAGCGCCATTATGGTGGACATTAATGTGTCCTTTTTGTTGGCTGTACTTCCTGAAAATGAAAACCCCTAGATTAACACGCCCCAACATGGATTTTCATTCCATTCTACTCAAACAAGAGCGATTTACCCACATTTTATTGTGCTTTAACACTGTGGCAGTACTTAAAAAGCAGCTTCTCAAGAAGCAGAATCTTTGGAATGTTAGACTTGCCTCCAAACTGTTGAAAACCCTGTATTATCTTTAACTTTAGAGAAGGAGATTAGGTTTAGACTACCCTGTAATTAAAAAGTATCAAAAAGAGGATCTGCAAAAATACAGCTACAAGCACAGTTTCTAGTTGAACGTTAAACACAGCTACTATGTTTCCATTATTCATTAGCAATTAGAGCCACCAGAACTTAAAGCTGGCTCTGGGCTGATAGGATTGCGGGTGGAAAAATTACCCTGCATTAAGTCTTTAATGAAGGAGTGCTGTTTTTCTTACGGAGCCTTGCATACTTATTCACACCCTTTGAACATTTCCACCTTTTTGTCCTGTTACAGTCACAAATGATACTTTATTTTTTTATTTTTTTTATTTTTTTTTGGGGTGGGGGGGGGGGGGTAAGTTGATGGAACAACACAAAGTAGCAAATAGTTGTGAAATGAAAGCGAAATAACAATGACACATGTATTTCAAAATCTTTGAAAACTGTCCCCTCTGTGTCAGTGGTGTCAGCATCATCCAGTGCGAAGGTTATTCTTTAGCAGGGTCAGCCAGGCAGATGGGAAGATGGATAGGGCCAAAACAACCCAATTTTTTATATATCTAAAATTTTAGAGGCTGTAAAACACTTTAAACTGATGCAGAGGACAGGATAAGGACAACAACAAAAAAACATTTAGCCAGAGCTACAATGCAATAGTTTGAACCAAAGCACACGCAGGTGCTATAATGGCCTGGTCAAAGTACACACTCAATTTAGATTGAGACTCTTTAGCAAAAAAAAAAAAAAAAAAAAAATGCTGCTTGCAAATTTCTAAAAATTCAGTCTGACTGAGTTTGTGCTATTTTGGAGCAGCAGCTTATAATTAGCTGAGAGGAAGCTGCTGGATATAAACACATTAGGAGGGCTAGCTCTTTCCTGGGATGCCCCGCGGACCAAGTGCAAGTGGTGGGAGACAGAATGACTGTAAGAAAGAGGAAGATCACTGATGGACAATGTCTCCCACCCACATCTGCGGAGCTGCTGGAGTACTCTTTCAATGACATAGTGCTGCTCCTAGATGCTAAAAGGAGCACTTCCACGGGTCCTTCATCCCAGCTGCTGCAAGACTTTTTAATCTATGCTGCTCCCAACAGGGTCATTAAGTATTTAAAAACATGTTAAGGATTGTACAGGTTCTTGATCTGATCAAAAACACTGTCTCTCAGACGCTAATTTCCATTTGCACATGTTTTACTGTAGATACTCTGAGGTGTTTGCTTGTACAACCACACATATTGCATAGTTTTATGACATTGTTTTGTAAATTGGCTGCTGTCTTTTCTCTATTTAGCTTGAAATGTGAATTTTTTTCTTAATATGCAGTATTATCAATAATTACACAACATTTTCTTTTTCTTTTTTGCCTTATCTGATAAGTTTGTTCTCTTTTGTTTTAGAACTTCACCATAAATTAGCTTGTTATCTAGTGTGTAACTCTGTCTATGTGTTTTTGCCACTGCCATGCCCCACTTTCCCCATTGTGGGACAATACAGGTATTTTTTTATCTTACTTTGAACTTTTTAGGTTTTTATTTGCCAAGCATAGTAATTTATTTTCCACTGGCCAGAAACATACTCAAAATTCCAGGTGACCTTTGAATTGCCATATTGTTTTTTTCATAAGATAGCGCAAGTCGTCCTCTCAGACATATTCCCCTAAGTGAGCTACAATGTTTAAGGAGTCAAGGTTGCTAAGAAACAGCCTCAACATCCCAAGGCTGGATGAATTCTTGCTTTTCATCATTACTTCTGAACATTTAAAATTGACAACGTTCTAATAAGTTTCCAAGCGCTTCTCTGCTGGAATGGGATTCCCACATTACACATCCTTGCATATCTAATTGTGCTCAACCTCCAGAGTTTTTCACTGTCCTGGGAAGTTGCCGCACTGGTGCACTAAATTTCATCTTTCCGCAACAATGTTTATAGTGGAATATCATTCTCTTTTGTTGGATGAATAATTTTGTCCACAAAAATTCCCCAGCATTTTGAAGATTGTTGCATTCAGGCCCCTTTGTGTCAGGTTTTCAATGTGCCAACATCTATAATCAATAAACATGGGGCGGTACTACAGCGCCAGAAACTGAAAAGTGATAAAAGATTTCCTCCATGGTGATATAAGAAGAAAGGAAGGCTGTTCATAAATCTATGTAAATTATCCGTTGGGCAATCTTTTCTACTCTACAAAGGAGGAAAAGAAAATAGATCTAAAATTCAACCATCCAACCACGAGGTAGCATGCTCTGCTGCTGTGTGCTCCTCCGGTGCCCAACAATTCTAGCTATAATTTCCTGTATCTGACTGTGGCTTTCTAGATTTAGTTGTCATTTACAGCCATAGAATGAAATCCCTGCCCTCAAAACAAGATGTTTAAGGTCAAAGCTGTGGTTGTTTTTGGATCCTCAACACTTTGCACCATCCAGAGATTATTGTTTCCCACTCAGACAAACTAAAGAAAAAAGTTGCAAAAAGCAGTAAACGAGAAAAAAAAAATGCTTTAGACTTGCATGTGAGAAAATTGTGATGATGTTAGCAGTTAACCATAAACCCGACTTAGTACTCAGAAGTGTTAGTGGTCAGGACGACATTTTTGACTTCAGTGAAGTGCCAAAACCTTGGTTTTTGTATCAGCGGTAACTGGATTATTCATGAAAGACTCACTCATGTGTCTCTCTTCGTAAAGTATTCAAATTCTATTCCTTTTTATTTTTGAGAGAATTTATTTATTGAGATAATTACTAATAATTTATTAAAGCTTATAAAAAATAAGTACTATGAATGTGAGCCTACATTGTCTAGAATGTAGACTAGAGAAATTATTATATGAATAAAAAATTAAGTGCCAAAGGTTATTGATTTTTTTATTTAGCAAATTATTCTTTAAAATATAATTTTCTTAAATAATGTTTTAATTTATCTTTGAGTTGTATTCTTGGGTTGAACACACCACAATTGTTCTAAATTAGTTAAGCTAATTAACTTCACTTCAAATTCTTCAGGCTGGACTTTGGGTCACTAAATTAAAGATCTTCATTGATCTCTAAAATCATTGAATAATTTGTATGATGATTAATTTCTGTCATTTTCCTTTGTGTGTGTACATACAGTAGTTCCTTAGTTTCCTTGATCTTAAAGCAGCACTATCTAAGTTTTGACACAAGTATTAGCTTAATTTGAGATATATTAAATGATTTTTCAGCTCAGTATATATATTAACACCAGAGGTATATATATTAACACCAGAGCTATCCTTACATCCATCTACTTTTTTCATCCTCGAGTCAAGGTTTGTCACCGCCATGGTTATTACTTTAAATATATATATATATATATATATATATATATATATATATAGTTTACAAACCTGCATGTCAGCTCTCCTTATATTTGAAGAGAAGTTGTCACTCATTTATTCCATATGTGTGCACAGTTTGCGGTTAGAGAATGCTAGAGCTCAAATCCCTCTTTTACCTTTTGTCCTAATATCAAAGCTAAATTGGGCTGGTATTTACAAGACGATACCGGAGGGTTTCCCTGATTAACATCGAATGGACAAAAGTGTTTTAATTGCACAACCAAGGTTTCTGTGTCTGATTTTGCAAATCAAGTCATTAACCTATAAAGGTCTTGAAGAGAGATCTTACAAATGTTCAATAAACTACATTTAATTGTATTATTGTTTGAGGTCAGCTGGAGTAGTATTCATTTTTATGTGATTTTCCTTATTTGCACAATTTAGATTGTTGTTAATCTATTTGACTTTTGGCTGTGGTAAGACAATTTCTCAATTAGGTAATGAATGGGTAATTTGTAATGTATTATACCACCGATTCCACTTCTGGACTGGACCCTGGGGTGTTGTGGATTGGACCGGAATAGTCATATTTGCAAAACTGGGAAAACCATGTAACTGAGCATAATACTGAAAACATTTTGTCCAATAGAGTGCCTTACGACTACTATAAAATAAAGTGACTTAAATATATCATGTAATTCATTAGCTACACATTTATATATGACTCTAAAAGAACATTTACATTTATAAAAAAGACACATTATTGGGAAATAAGACAATTTTTCAAATACATATAAATAGATATTGATAAATACAATTACAGATAAATCTGTCAGAAGTAATAGCAGAGATGTATCCAGTGCTTTTAAAAAAAGAGTGGAATGAAATGAGATTATAAATGTATATGGCCATAATTTCAATCAACTTTGCCCTGCTCTTTGAATTCAAATACATCCCACTTCCATTTTTTATTTACCACTGTGAATTGACATTAATGGAAACATCATATTGCAAGTAAACAGATACTACATTTCTATGCCGCCTGCAAGTCTGCTGCTCTTTCTTTTATTTATTTTTTTTGCTGTTTATCTATCAACTCAGTGTCCCTGATGTGTTTCTTTAAAAAACACATCAGATATAAAAAAAACTAACTTTGCCTTCCTTTTAAACAACTTTTAAGTCTCAGTCCCAGAAGAGAAAATGAGAAACATTTATTTTTGGTCTTTTCGGTCATTTGTGATAAGGGATCATGAAGCCAAGTGTTTTTGTGGGTTTGCAATTATACAGTGTTTATGTCCTTCTCATTTATCTAAGAGCTCAAGGACAACTAGAGAGCTCTACGTGACAGATCACTGGTGATCTCCCACTTCAGTTTATTTTTTATACATCTACAGTTGAAACTGTGCAGTTCATTGATAGACAATTCTCGATTTTACCCAGGTGCAGAGCTTAGCACTCAAGACAGTTCCCTTCAGGTTCAGCATTCCTTAAGTGACCGACAAATCCCAGCTGTACTGTCATACGCCATTAGGTGTTCAAAATATAGCCACTCTCACACAATTTTTCTTTTGATATGCTGCTAGAAAGGACCCCGGCAGCTCTCTTGGAGTGGTCACCGGGGTCTCAGTCTACTTTCTTATAAAAAAAATCTTGTCTCAGCCAGACAGTTGGTGAGAGTATTGTGGCTGCTACAGTGTAAACTTGCACACTTTGACTTTAAAAGGTGTTCCATTCAAGAGTGAATGG